>NW_020528088.1:0-28137 GCF_003368295.1 Carassius auratus
CAGTTTTACAGCTTTTCTGAGTCCAGTAATGCTGAAATAGTGTTTCTGTCAAATGAAGTGAAATCAAGCCCAATCTGCTCAAAAGCTTTCTCTCTCTATTAGAGAAAGCTGTTTTCATTCAGTATTCAGTGCAAATCTTGCCAAACTGAAACAATGCTTAATGCCTTGATGAAGTACAAATGTTTTCTGCAATGGCTGTAAGACAGTTTTTAAATGTGTTAGAAGTTATATGCACAAAAACTTATGTTAGGACTTCAATGATCAAGATTGTCAGTTTACAGCTTTCTGAGTCCAGTTAATGCTGAAATAGTGTTTCTGTTCAAATGAAGTGAAATCAAGCCCAAATCTGCTCAAAAGCTTTTCTCTCTATTAGAGAAAGCTGTTTCATTCAGTATTCAGTGCAAATCTTGCCAAACTGAAACAAGCTTATGTCTTATGAAGTACAATGTTTTCTGCAATGCTGTAAGACAGTTTTTAATGTGTTAGAAGTTATATGCACAAAAACTTATGTTAGGACTTCAATGATCAAGATTGTCAGTTTACAGCTTTCTGAGTCCAGTAATGCTGAAATAGTGTTTCTGTTCAAATGAAGTGAAATCAAGCCAAATCTGCTCAAAAGCTTTTCTCTCTATTAGAGAAAGCTGTTTCATTCAGTATTCAGTGCAAATCTTGCCAAACTGAAACAAGCTTATGCCTTATGAAGTACAATGTTTTCTGCAATGCTGTAAGACAGTTTTTAATGTGTTAGAAGTTATATGCACAAAAACTTAATGTTAGGACTTCAATGATCAAGATTGTCAGTTTACAGCTTTCTGAGTCCAGTAATGCTGAAATAGTGTTTCTGTTGAAATGAAGTGAAATCAAGCCCAAATCTGCTCAAAAGCTTTTCTCTCTATTAGATAAAGCTGTTTCATTCAGTATTCAGTGCAAATCTTGCCAAACTGAAACAAGCTTATGCCTTATGAAGTACAATGTTTTCTGCAATGCTGTAAGACAGTTTTTAATGTGTTAGAAGTTATATGCACAAAAACTAATGTTTAGGACTTCAATGATCAAGATTGTCAGTTTACAGCTTTCTGAGTCCAGTAATGCTGAAATAGTGTTTCTGTTCAAATGAAGTGAAATCAAGCCCAAATCTGCTCAAAAGCTTTTCTCTCTATTAGATAAAGCTGTTTCATTCAGTATTCAGTGCAAATCTTGCCAAACTGAAACAAGCTTATGCTTATGAAGTACAATGTTTTCTGCAATGCTGTAAGACAGTTTTTAATGTGTTAGAAGTTATATGCACAAAAACTATGTTAGGACTTCAATGATCAAGATTGTCAGTTTACAGCTTTCTGAGTCCAGTAATGCTGAAATAGTGTTTCTGTTGAAATGAAGTGAAATCAAGCCCAAATCTGCTCAAAAGCTTTTCTCTCTATTAGATAAAGCTGTTTCATTCAGTATTCAGTGCAAATCTTGCCAAACTGAAACAAGCTTATGTCTTATGAAGTACAATGTTTTCTGCAATGCTGTAAGACAGTTTTTAATGTGTTAGAAGTTATATGCACAAAAACTAATGTTAGGACTTCAATGATCAAGATTGTCAGTTTACAGCTTTCTGAGTCCAGTAATGCTGAAATAGTGTTTCTGTTGAAATGAAGTGAAATCAAGCCCAAATCTGCTCAAAAGCTTTTCTCTCTATTAGAGAAAGCTGTTTCATTCAGTATTCAGTGCAAATCTTGCCAAACTGAAACAAGCTTATGCCTTATGAAGTACAATGTTTTCTGCAATGCTGTAAGACAGTTTTTAATGTGTTAGAAGTTATATGCACAAAAACTTATGTTAGGACTTCAATGATCAAGATTGTCAGTTTACAGCTTTCTGAGTCCAGTAATGCTGAAATAGTGTTTCTGTTCAAATGAAGTGAAATCAAGCCCAAATCTGCTCAAAAGCTTTTCTCTCTATTAGAGAAAGCTGTTTCATTCAGTATTCAGTGCAAATCTTGCCAAACTGAAACATGCTTATGTCTTATGAAATAAAATGTTTTCTGCAATGCTGTAAGACAGTTTTTAATGTGTTAGAAGTTATATGCACAAAAACTAATGTTAGGACTTCAATGATCAAGATTGTCAGTTTACAGCTTTCTGAGTCCAGTAATGTTGAAATAGTGTTTCTGTTCAAATGAAGTGAAATCAAGCCCAAATCTGCTCAAAAGCTTTTCTCTCTATTAGAGAAAGCTGTTTCATTCAGTATTCAGTGCAAATCTTGCCAAACTGAAACAAGCTTATGCCTTATGAAGTACAATGTTTTCTGCAATGCTGTAAGACAGTTTTTAATGTGTTAGAAGTTATATGCACAAAAACTATGTTAGGACTGCAATGATCAAGATTGTCAGTTTACAGCTTTCTGAGTCCAGTAATGCTGAAATAGTGTTTCTGTTCAAATGAAGTGAAATCAAGCCCAAATCTGCTCAAAAGCTTTTCTCTCTATTAGAGAAAGCTGTTTCATTCAGTATTCAGTGCAAATCTTGCCAAACTGAAACAAGCTTATGCCTTATGAAGTACAATGTTTTCTGCAATGCTGTAAGACAGTTTTTAATGTGTTAGAAGTTATATGCACAAAAACTAATGTTAGGACTTCAATGATCAAGATTGTCAGTTTACAGCTTTCTGAGTCCAGTAATGTTGAAATAGTGTTTCTGTTGAAATGAAGTGAAATCAAGCCCAAATCTGCTCAAAAGCTTTTCTCTCTATTAGATAAAGCTGTTTCATTCAGTATTCAGTGCAAATCTTGCCAAACTGAAACAAGCTTATGTCTTATGAAGTACAATGTTTTCTGCAATGCTGTAAGACAGTTTTTAATGTGTTAGAAGTTATATGCACAAAAACTTATGTTAGGACTTCAATGATCAAGATTGTCAGTTTACAGCTTTCTGAGTCCAGTAATGCTGAAATAGTGTTTCTGTTCAAATGAAGTGAAATCAAGCCCAAATCTGCTCAAAAGCTTTTCTCTCTATTAGAGAAAGCTGTTTCATTCAGTATTCAGTGCAAATCTTGCCAAACTGAAACATGCTTATGTCTTATGAAATAAAATGTTTTCTGCAATGCTGTAAGACAGTTTTTAATGTGTTAGAAGTTATATACACAAAAACTAATGTTAGGACTGCAATGATCAAGATTGTCAGTTTACAGCTTTCTGAGTCCAGTAATGTTGAAATAGTGTTTCTGTTCAAATGAAGTGAAATCAAGCCCAAATCTGCTCAAAAGCTTTTCTCTCTATTAGAGAAAGCTGTTTCATTCAATATTCAGTGCAAATCTTGCCAAACTGAAACAAGCTTATGCCTTATGAAGTACAATGTTTTCTGCAATGCTGTAAGACAGTTTTTAATGTGTTAGAAGTTATATGCACAAAAACAGGTTTCTGAGAGCAGTAATGTTGAAATACTGCTTCTGTTCAAATGAAGTGAAATCTAGCCCAAATCTGCTCAAAAGCTTTTCTCTCTATTAGAAAAAGCTGTTTCATTCAATATTCAGTGCAAATCTTGCCAAACTGAAGGATGCTTATGCCTTATGAAAATACAATGTTTTTTGCAATGCTGTAAGACTGTTTTTAATGTGTTAGAAGTTATATGCACAAAAACAGGTTTCTGAGAGCAGTAATGTTGAAATACTGCTTCTGTTCAAATGAAGTGAAATCTAGCCCAAATCTGCTCAAAAGCTTTTCTCTCTATTAGAGAAAGCTGTTTCATTCAATATTCAGTGCAAATCTTGCCAAACTGAAGGATGCTTATGCCTTATGAAATACAATGTTTTTTGCAATGCTGTAAGACTGTTTTTAATGTGTTAGAAGTTATATGCACAAAAACAGGTTTCTGAGAGCAGTAATGTTGAAATACTGCTTCTGTTCAAATGAAGTGAAATCTAGCCCAAATCTGCTCAAAAGCTTTTCTCTCTATTAGAGAAAGCTGTTTCATTCAATATTCAGTGCAAATCTTGCCAAACTGAAGGATGCTTATGCCTTATGAAATACAATGTTTTTTGCAATGCTGTAAGACTGTTTTTAATGTGTCAGAAGTTATATGCACAAAAACAGGTTTCTGAGAGCAGTAATGTTGAAATACTGCTTCTGTTCAAATGAAGTGAAATCTAGCCCAAATCTGCTCAAAAGCTTTTCTCTCTATTAGAGAAAGCTGTTTCATTCAATATTCAGTGCAAATCTTGCCAAACTGAAGGATGCTTATGCCTTATGAAATACAATGTTTTTTGCAATGCTGTAAGACTGTTTTTAATGTGTTAGAAGTTATATGCACAAAAACAGGTTTCTGAGAGCAGTAATGTTGAAATACTGCTTCTGTTCAAATGAAGTGAAATCTAGCCCAAATCTGCTCAAAAGCTTTTCTCTCTATTAGAGAAAGCTGTTTCATTCAATATTCAGTGCAAATCTTGCCAAACTGAAGGATGCTTATGCCTTATGAAATACAATGCTTTTTGCAATGCAGTAAGACTGTTTTTAATGTGTTAGAAGTTATATGCACAAAAACAGGTTTCTGAGAGCAGTAATGTTGAAATACTGCTTCTGTTCAAATGAAGTGAAATCTAGCCCAAATCTGCTCAAAAGCTTTTCTCTCTATTAGAGAAAGCTGTTTCATTCAATATTCAGTGCAAATCTTGCCAAACTGAAGGATGCTTATGCCTTATGAAATACAATGTTTTTTGCAATGCTGTAAGACTGTTTTTAATGTGTTAGAAGTTATATGCACAAAAACAGGTTTCTGAGAGCAGTAATGTTGAAATACTGCTTCTGTTCAAATGAAGTGAAATCTAGCCCAAATCTGCTCAAAAGCTTTTCTCTCTATTAGAGAAAGCTGTTTCATTCAATATTCAGTGCAAATCTTGCCAAACTGAAGGATGCTTATGCCTTATGAAATACAATGTTTTTTGCAATGCTGTAAGACTGTTTTTAATGTGTTAGAAGTTATATGCACAAAAACAGGTTTCTGAGAGCAGTAATGTTGAAATACTGCTTCTGTTCAAATGAAGTGAAATCTAGCCCAAATCTGCTCAAAAGCTTTTCTCTCTATTAGAGAAAGCTGTTTCATTCAATATTCAGTGCAAATCTTGCCAAACTGAAGGATGCTTATGCCTTATGAAATACAATGTTTTTTGCAATGCTGTAAGACTGTTTTTAATGTGTTAGAAGTTATATGCACAAAAACAGGTTTCTGAGAGCAGTAATGTTGAAATACTGCTTCTGTTCAAATGAAGTGAAATCTAGCCCAAATGTGCTCAAAAGCTCGTCTCTCTATTAGAGAAAGCTGTTTCATTCAATATTCAGTGCAAATCTTGCCAAACTGAAGGATGCTTATGCCTTATGCAGTACAATGTTTTCTGCAATGCTGTAAGACAGTTTTTAATGTGTTAGAAGTTATATGCACAAAAACTAATGTTAGGACTTCAATGATCAAGATTGTCAGTTTACAGCTTTCTGAGTCCAGTAATGCTGAAATAGTGTTTCTGTTCAAATGATGTGAAATCAAGCCCAAATCTGCTCAAAAGCTTTTCTCTCTATTAGAGAAAGCTGTTTCATTCAGTATTCAGTGCAAATCTTGCCAAACTGAAACAAGCTTATGCCTTATGAAGTACAATGTTTTCTGCAATGCTGTAAGACAGTTTTTAATGTGTTAGAAGTTATATGCACAAAAACTAATGTTAGGACTTCAATGATCAAGATTGTCAGTTTACAGCTTTCTGAGTCCAGTAATGCTGAAATAGTGTTTCTGTTCAAATGAAGTGAAATCAAGCCCAAATCTGCTCAAAAGCTTTTCTCTCTATTAGAGAAAGCTGTTTCATTCAGTATTCAGTGCAAATCTTGCCAAACTGAAACAAGCTTATGTCTTATGAAGTACAATGTTTTCTGCAATGCTGTAAGACAGTTTTTAATGTGTTAGAAGTTATATGCACAAAAACTAATGTTAGGACTGCAATGATCAAGATTGTCAGTTTACAGCTTTCTGAGTCCAGTAATGTTGAAATAGTGTTTCTGTTCAAATGAAGTGAAATCAAGCCCAAATCTGCTCAAAAGCTTTTCTCTCTATTAGAGAAAGCTGTTTCATTCAGTATTCAGTGCAAATCTTGCCAAACTGAAACAAGCTTATGTCTTATGAAGTACAATGTTTTCTGCAATGCTGTAAGACAGTTTTTAATGTGTTAGAAGTTATATGCACAAAAACTAATGTTAGGACTTCAATGATCAAGATTGTCAGTTTACAGCTTTCTGAGTCCAGTAATGCTGAAATAGTGTTTCTGTTGAAATGAAGTGAAATCAAGCCCAAATCTGCTCAAAAGCTTTTCTCTCTATTAGATAAAGCTGTTTCATTCAGTATTCAGTGCAAATCTTGCCAAACTGAAACAAGCTTATGTCTTATGAAGTACAATGTTTTCTGCAATGCTGTAAGACAGTTTTTAATGTGTTAGAAGTTATATGCACAAAAACTAATGTTAGGACTTCAATGATCAAGATTGTCAGTTTACAGCTTTCTGAGTCCAGTAATGCTGAAATAGTGTTTCTGTTCAAATGAAGTGAAATCAAGCCCAAATCTGCTCAAAAGCTTTTCTCTCTATTAGATAAAGCTGTTTCATTCAGTATTCAGTGCAAATCTTGCCAAACTGAAACAAGCTTATGTCTTATGAAGTACAATGTTTTCTGCAATGCTGTAAGACAGTTTTTAATGTGTTAGAAGTTATATGCACAAAAACTAATGTTAGGACTTCAATGATCAAGATTGTCAGTTTACAGCTTTCTGAGTCCAGTAATGCTGAAATAGTGTTTCTGTTCAAATGAAGTGAAATCAAGCCCAAATCTGCTCAAAAGCTTTTCTCTCTATTAGAGAAAGCTGTTTCATTCAGTATTCAGTGCAAATCTTGCCAAACTGAAACAAGCTTATGCCTTATGAAGTACAATGTTTTCTGCAATGCTGTAAGACAGTTTTTAATGTGTTAGAAGTTATATGCACAAAAACTAATGTTAGGACTTCAATGATCAAGATTGTCAGTTTACAGCTTTCTGAGTCCAGTAATGCTGAAATAGTGTTTCTGTTCAAATGAAGTGAAATCAAGCCCAAATCTGCTCAAAAGCTTTTCTCTCTATTAGATAAAGCTGTTTCATTCAGTATTCAGTGCAAATCTTGCCAAACTGAAACAAGCTTATGCCTTATGAAGTACAATGTTTTCTGCAATGCTGTAAGACAGTTTTTAATGTGTTAGAAGTTATATGCACAAAAACTAATGTTAGGACTTCAATGATCAAGATTGTCAGTTTACAGCTTTCTGAGTCCAGTAATGCTGAAATAGTGTTTCTGTTCAAATGAAGTGAAATCAAGCCCAAATCTGCTCAAAAGCTTTTCTCTCTATTAGATAAAGCTGTTTCATTCAGTATTCAGTGCAAATCTTGCCAAACTGAAACAAGCTTATGTCTTATGAAGTACAATGTTTTCTGCAATGCTGTAAGACAGTTTTTAATGTGTTAGAAGTTATATGCACAAAAACTAATGTTAGGACTTCAATGATCAAGATTGTCAGTTTACAGCTTTCTGAGTCCAGTAATGCTGAAATAGTGTTTCTGTTCAAATGAAGTGAAATCAAGCCCAAATCTGCTCAAAAGCTTTTCTCTCTATTAGAGAAAGCTGTTTCATTCAGTATTCAGTGCAAATCTTGCCAAACTGAAACAAGCTTATGCCTTATGAAGTACAATGTTTTCTGCAATGCTGTAAGACAGTTTTTAATGTGTTAGAAGTTATATGCACAAAAACTAATGTTAGGACTTCAATGATCAAGATTGTCAGTTTACAGCTTTCTGAGTCCAGTAATGCTGAAATAGTGTTTCTGTTCAAATGAAGTGAAATCAAGCCCAAATCTGCTCAAAAGCTTTTCTCTCTATTAGATAAAGCTGTTTCATTCAGTATTCAGTGCAAATCTTGCCAAACTGAAACAAGCTTATGCCTTATGAAGTACAATGTTTTCTGCAATGCTGTAAGACAGTTTTTAATGTGTTAGAAGTTATATGCACAAAAACTAATGTTAGGACTTCAATGATCAAGATTGTCAGTTTACAGCTTTCTGAGTCCAGTAATGCTGAAATAGTGTTTCTGTTCAAATGAAGTGAAATCAAGCCCAAATCTGCTCAAAAGCTTTTCTCTCTATTAGAGAAAGTTGTTTCATTCAGTATTCAGTGCAAATCTTGCCAAACTGAAACATGCTTATGTCTTATGAAATAAAATGTTTTCTGCAATGCTGTAAGACAGTTTTTAATGTGTTAGAAGTTATATACACAAAAACTAATGTTAGGACTGCAATGATCAAGATTGTCAGTTTACAGCTTTCTGAGTCCAGTAATGTTGAAATAGTGTTTCTGTTCAAATGAAGTGAAATCAAGCCCAAATCTGCTCAAAAGCTTTTCTCTCTATTAGAGAAAGCTGTTTCATTCAATATTCAGTGCAAATCTTGCCAAACTGAAACATGCTTATGCCTTATGAAATACAATGTTTTTGCAATGCTGTAAGACTGTTTTTAATGTGTTAGAAGTTATATGCACAAAAACAGGTTTCTGAGAGCAGTAATGTTGAAATACTGCTTCTGTTCAAATGAAGTGAAATCTAGCCCAAATCTGCTCAAAAGCTTTTCTCTCTATTAGAGAAAGCTGTTTCATTCAATATTCAGTGCAAATCTTGCCAAACTGAAGGATGCTTATGCCTTATGAAATACAATGTTTTTTGCAATGCTGTAAGACTGTTTTTAATGTGTTAGAAGTTATATGCACAAAAACAGGTTTCTGAGAGCAGTAATGTTGAAATACTGCTTCTGTTCAAATGAAGTGAAATCTAGCCCAAATCTGCTCAAAAGCTTTTCTCTCTATTAGAGAAAGCTGTTTCATTCAATATTCAGTGCAAATCTTGCCAAACTGAAGGATGCTTATGCCTTATGAAATACAATGTTTTTTGCAATGCTGTAAGACTGTTTTTAATGTGTTAGAAGTTATATGCACAAAAACAGGTTTCTGAGAGCAGTAATGTTGAAATACTGCTTCTGTTCAAATGAAGTGAAATCTAGCCCAAATCTGCTCAAAAGCTTTTCTCTCTATTAGAGAAAGCTGTTTCATTCAATATTCAGTGCAAATCTTGCCAAACTGAAGGATGCTTATGCCTTATGAAATACAATGTTTTTTGCAATGCTGTAAGACTGTTTTTAATGTGTTAGAAGTTATATGCACAAAAACAGGTTTCTGAGAGCAGTAATGTTGAAATACTGCTTCTGTTCAAATGAAGTGAAATCTAGCCCAAATCTGCTCAAAAGCTTTTCTCTCTATTAGAGAAAGCTGTTTCATTCAATATTCAGTGCAAATCTTGCCAAACTGAAGGATGCTTATGCCTTATGAAATACAATGTTTTTTGCAATGCTGTAAGACTGTTTTTAATGTGTTAGAAGTTATATGCACAAAAACAGGTTTCTGAGAGCAGTAATGTTGAAATACTGCTTCTGTTCAAATGAAGTGAAATCTAGCCCAAATCTGCTCAAAAGCTTTTCTCTCTATTAGAGAAAGCTGTTTCATTCAATATTCAGTGCAAATCTTGCCAAACTGAAGGATGCTTATGCCTTATGAAATACAATGTTTTTGCAATGCTGTAAGACTGTTTTTAATGTGTTAGAAGTTATATGCACAAAAACAGGTTTCTGAGAGCAGTAATGTTGAAATACTGCTTCTGTTCAAATGAAGTGAAATCTAGCCCAAATCTGCTCAAAAGCTTTTCTCTCTATTAGAGAAAGCTGTTTCATTCAATATTCAGTGCAAATCTTGCCAAACTGAAGGATGCTTATGCCTTATGAAATACAATGTTTTTGCAATGCTGTAAGACTGTTTTTAATGTGTTAGAAGTTATATGCACAAAAACAGGTTTCTGAGAGCAGTAATGTTGAAATACTGCTTCTGTTCAAATGAAGTGAAATCTAGCCCAAATCTGCTCAAAAGCTTTTCTCTCTATTAGAGAAAGCTGTTTCATTCAATATTCAGTGCAAATCTTGCCAAACTGAAGGATGCTTATGCCTTATGAAATACAATGTTTTTTGCAATGCTGTAAGACTGTTTTTAATGTGTTAGAAGTTATATGCACAAAAACAGGTTTCTGAGAGCAGTAATGTTGAAATACTGCTTCTGTTCAAATGAAGTGAAATCTAGCCCAAATCTGCTCAAAAGCTTTTCTCTCTATTAGAGAAAGCTGTTTCATTCAATATTCAGTGCAAATCTTGCCAAACTGAAGGATGCTTATGCCTTATGAAATACAATGTTTTTTGCAATGCTGTAAGACTGTTTTTAATGTGTTAGAAGTTATATGCACAAAAACAGGTTTCTGAGAGCAGTAATGTTGAAATACTGCTTCTGTTCAAATGAAGTGAAATCTAGCCCAAATCTGCTCAAAAGCTTTTCTCTCTATTAGAGAAAGCTGTTTCATTCAATATTCAGTGCAAATCTTGCCAAACTGAAGGATGCTTATGCCTTATGAAATACAATGTTTTTTGCAATGCTGTAAGACTGTTTTTAATGTGTTAGAAGTTATATGCACAAAAACAGGTTTCTGAGAGCAGTAATGTTGAAATACTGCTTCTGTTCAAATGAAGTGAAATCTAGCCCAAATCTGCTCAAAAGCTTTTCTCTCTATTAGAGAAAGCTGTTTCATTCAATATTCAGTGCAAATCTTGCCAAACTGAAGGATGCTTATGCCTTATGAAATACAATGTTTTTTGCAATGCTGTAAGACTGTTTTTAATGTGTTAGAAGTTATATGCACAAAAACAGGTTTCTGAGAGCAGTAATGTTGAAATACTGCTTCTGTTCAAATGAAGTGAAATCTAGCCCAAATCTGCTCAAAAGCTTTTCTCTCTATTAGAGAAAGCTGTTTCATTCAATATTCAGTGCAAATCTTGCCAAACTGAAGGATGCTTATGCCTTATGAAATACAATGTTTTTTGCAATGCTGTAAGACTGTTTTTAATGTGTTAGAAGTTATATGCACAAAAACAGGTTTCTGAGAGCAGTAATGTTGAAATACTGCTTCTGTTCAAATGAAGTGAAATCTAGCCCAAATCTGCTCAAAAGCTTTTCTCTCTATTAGAGAAAGCTGTTTCATTCAATATTCAGTGCAAATCTTGCCAAACTGAAGGATGCTTATGCCTTATGAAATACAATGTTTTTTGCAATGCTGTAAGACTGTTTTTAATGTGTTAGAAGTTATATGCACAAAAACAGGTTTCTGAGAGCAGTAATGTTGAAATACTGCTTCTGTTCAAATGAAGTGAAATCTAGCCCAAATCTGCTCAAAAGCTTTTCTCTCTATTAGAGAAAGCTGTTTCATTCAATATTCAGTGCAAATCTTGCCAAACTGAAGGATGCTTATGCCTTATGAAATACAATGTTTTTTGCAATGCTGTAAGACTGTTTTTAATGTGTTAGAAGTTATATGCACAAAAACAGGTTTCTGAGAGCAGTAATGTTGAAATACTGCTTCTGTTCAAATGAAGTGAAATCTAGCCCAAATCTGCTCAAAAGCTTTTCTCTCTATTAGAGAAAGCTGTTTCATTCAATATTCAGTGCAAATCTTGCCAAACTGAAGGATGCTTATGCCTTATGAAATACAATGTTTTTTGCAATGCTGTAAGACTGTTTTTAATGTGTTAGAAGTTATATGCACAAAAACAGGTTTCTGAGAGCAGTAATGTTGAAATACTGCTTCTGTTCAAATGAAGTGAAATCTAGCCCAAATCTGCTCAAAAGCTTTTCTCTCTATTAGAGAAAGCTGTTTCATTCAATATTCAGTGCAAATCTTGCCAAACTGAAGGATGCTTATGCCTTATGAAATACAATGTTTTTTGCAATGCTGTAAGACTGTTTTTAATGTGTTAGAAGTTATATGCACAAAAACAGGTTTCTGAGAGCAGTAATGTTGAAATACTGCTTCTGTTCAAATGAAGTGAAATCTAGCCCAAATCTGCTCAAAAGCTTTTCTCTCTATTAGAGAAAGCTGTTTCATTCAATATTCAGTGCAAATCTTGCCAAACTGAAGGATGCTTATGCCTTATGAAATACAATGTTTTTTGCAATGCTGTAAGACTGTTTTTAATGTGTTAGAAGTTATATGCACAAAAACAGGTTTCTGAGAGCAGTAATGTTGAAATACTGCTTCTGTTCAAATGAAGTGAAATCTAGCCCAAATCTGCTCAAAAGCTTTTCTCTCTATTAGAGAAAGCTGTTTCATTCAATATTCAGTGCAAATCTTGCCAAACTGAAGGATGCTTATGCCTTATGAAATACAATGTTTTTTGCAATGCTGTAAGACTGTTTTTAATGTGTTAGAAGTTATATGCACAAAAACAGGTTTCTGAGAGCAGTAATGTTGAAATACTGCTTCTGTTCAAATGAAGTGAAATCTAGCCCAAATCTGCTCAAAAGCTTTTCTCTCTATTAGAGAAAGCTGTTTCATTCAATATTCAGTGCAAATCTTGCCAAACTGAAGGATGCTTATGCCTTATGAAATACAATGTTTTTTGCAATGCTGTAAGACTGTTTTTAATGTGTTAGAAGTTATATGCACAAAAACAGGTTTCTGAGAGCAGTAATGTTGAAATACTGCTTCTGTTCAAATGAAGTGAAATCTAGCCCAAATCTGCTCAAAAGCTTTTCTCTCTATTAGAGAAAGCTGTTTCATTCAATATTCAGTGCAAATCTTGCCAAACTGAAGGATGCTTATGCCTTATGAAATACAATGTTTTTTGCAATGCTGTAAGACTGTTTTTAATGTGTTAGAAGTTATATGCACAAAAACAGGTTTCTGAGAGCAGTAATGTTGAAATACTGCTTCTGTTCAAATGAAGTGAAATCTAGCCCAAATCTGCTCAAAAGCTTTTCTCTCTATTAGAGAAAGCTGTTTCATTCAATATTCAGTGCAAATCTTGCCAAACTGAAGGATGCTTATGCCTTATGAAATACAATGTTTTTTGCAATGCTGTAAGACTGTTTTTAATGTGTTAGAAGTTATATGCACAAAAACAGGTTTCTGAGAGCAGTAATGTTGAAATACTGCTTCTGTTCAAATGAAGTGAAATCTAGCCCAAATCTGCTCAAAAGCTTTTCTCTCTATTAGAGAAAGCTGTTTCATTCAATATTCAGTGCAAATCTTGCCAAACTGAAGGATGCTTATGCCTTATGAAATACAATGTTTTTTGCAATGCTGTAAGACTGTTTTTAATGTGTTAGAAGTTATATGCACAAAAACAGGTTTCTGAGAGCAGTAATGTTGAAATACTGCTTCTGTTCAAATGAAGTGAAATCTAGCCCAAATCTGCTCAAAAGCTTTTCTCTCTATTAGAGAAAGCTGTTTCATTCAATATTCAGTGCAAATCTTGCCAAACTGAAGGATGCTTATGCCTTATGAAATACAATGTTTTTTGCAATGCTGTAAGACTGTTTTTAATGTGTTAGAAGTTATATGCACAAAAACAGGTTTCTGAGAGCAGTAATGTTGAAATACTGCTTCTGTTCAAATGAAGTGAAATCTAGCCCAAATCTGCTCAAAAGCTTTTCTCTCTATTAGAGAAAGCTGTTTCATTCAATATTCAGTGCAAATCTTGCCAAACTGAAGGATGCTTATGCCTTATGAAATACAATGTTTTTTGCAATGCTGTAAGACTGTTTTTAATGTGTTAGAAGTTATATGCACAAAAACAGGTTTCTGAGAGCAGTAATGTTGAAATACTGCTTCTGTTCAAATGAAGTGAAATCTAGCCCAAATCTGCTCAAAAGCTTTTCTCTCTATTAGAGAAAGCTGTTTCATTCAATATTCAGTGCAAATCTTGCCAAACTGAAGGATGCTTATGCCTTATGAAATACAATGTTTTTGCAATGCTGTAAGACTGTTTTTAATGTGTTAGAAGTTATATGCACAAAAACAGGTTTCTGAGAGCAGTAATGTTGAAATACTGCTTCTGTTCAAATGAAGTGAAATCTAGCCCAAATCTGCTCAAAAGCTTTTCTCTCTATTAGAGAAAGCTGTTTCATTCAATATTCAGTGCAAATCTTGCCAAACTGAAGGATGCTTATGCCTTATGAAATACAATGTTTTTTGCAATGCTGTAAGACTGTTTTTAATGTGTTAGAAGTTATATGCACAAAAACAGGTTTCTGAGAGCAGTAATGTTGAAATACTGCTTCTGTTCAAATGAAGTGAAATCTAGCCCAAATCTGCTCAAAAGCTTTTCTCTCTATTAGAGAAAGCTGTTTCATTCAATATTCAGTGCAAATCTTGCCAAACTGAAGGATGCTTATGCCTTATGAAATACAATGTTTTTTGCAATGCTGTAAGACTGTTTTTAATGTGTTAGAAGTTATATGCACAAAAACAGGTTTCTGAGAGCAGTAATGTTGAAATACTGCTTCTGTTCAAATGAAGTGAAATCTAGCCCAAATCTGCTCAAAAGCTTTTCTCTCTATTAGAGAAAGCTGTTTCATTCAATATTCAGTGCAAATCTTGCCAAACTGAAGGATGCTTATGCCTTATGAAATACAATGTTTTTGCAATGCTGTAAGACTGTTTTTAATGTGTTAGAAGTTATATGCACAAAAACAGGTTTCTGAGAGCAGTAATGTTGAAATACTGCTTCTGTTCAAATGAAGTGAAATCTAGCCCAAATCTGCTCAAAAGCTTTTCTCTCTATTAGAGAAAGCTGTTTCATTCAATATTCAGTGCAAATCTTGCCAAACTGAAGGATGCTTATGCCTTATGAAATACAATGTTTTTTGCAATGCTGTAAGACTGTTTTTAATGTGTTAGAAGTTATATGCACAAAAACAGGTTTCTGAGAGCAGTAATGTTGAAATACTGCTTCTGTTCAAATGAAGTGAAATCTAGCCCAAATCTGCTCAAAAGCTTTTCTCTCTATTAGAGAAAGCTGTTTCATTCAATATTCAGTGCAAATCTTGCCAAACTGAAGGATGCTTATGCCTTATGAAATACAATGTTTTTTGCAATGCTGTAAGACTGTTTTTAATGTGTTAGAAGTTATATGCACAAAAACAGGTTTCTGAGAGCAGTAATGTTGAAATACTGCTTCTGTTCAAATGAAGTGAAATCTAGCCCAAATCTGCTCAAAAGCTTTTCTCTCTATTAGAGAAAGCTGTTTCATTCAATATTCAGTGCAAATCTTGCCAAACTGAAGGATGCTTATGCCTTATGAAATACAATGTTTTTGCAATGCTGTAAGACTGTTTTTAATGTGTTAGAAGTTATATGCACAAAAACAGGTTTCTGAGAGCAGTAATGTTGAAATACTGCTTCTGTTCAAATGAAGTGAAATCTAGCCCAAATCTGCTCAAAAGCTTTTCTCTCTATTAGAGAAAGCTGTTTCATTCAATATTCAGTGCAAATCTTGCCAAACTGAAGGATGCTTATGCCTTATGAAATACAATGTTTTTGCAATGCTGTAAGACTGTTTTTAATGTGTTAGAAGTTATATGCACAAAAACAGGTTTCTGAGAGCAGTAATGTTGAAATACTGCTTCTGTTCAAATGAAGTGAAATCTAGCCCAAATCTGCTCAAAAGCTTTTCTCTCTATTAGAGAAAGCTGTTTCATTCAATATTCAGTGCAAATCTTGCCAAACTGAAGGATGCTTATGCCTTATGAAATACAATGTTTTTTGCAATGCTGTAAGACTGTTTTTAATGTGTTAGAAGTTATATGCACAAAAACAGGTTTCTGAGAGCAGTAATGTTGAAATACTGCTTCTGTTCAAATGAAGTGAAATCTAGCCCAAATCTGCTCAAAAGCTTTTCTCTCTATTAGAGAAAGCTGTTTCATTCAATATTCAGTGCAAATCTTGCCAAACTGAAGGATGCTTATGCCTTATGAAATACAATGTTTTTGCAATGCTGTAAGACTGTTTTTAATGTGTTAGAAGTTATATGCACAAAAACAGGTTTCTGAGAGCAGTAATGTTGAAATACTGCTTCTGTTCAAATGAAGTGAAATCTAGCCCAAATCTGCTCAAAAGCTTTTCTCTCTATTAGAGAAAGCTGTTTCATTCAATATTCAGTGCAAATCTTGCCAAACTGAAGGATGCTTATGCCTTATGAAATACAATGTTTTTGCAATGCTGTAAGACTGTTTTTAATGTGTTAGAAGTTATATGCACAAAAACAGGTTTCTGAGAGCAGTAATGTTGAAATACTGCTTCTGTTCAAATGAAGTGAAATCTAGCCCAAATCTGCTCAAAAGCTTTTCTCTCTATTAGAGAAAGCTGTTTCATTCAATATTCAGTGCAAATCTTGCCAAACTGAAGGATGCTTATGCCTTATGAAATACAATGTTTTTTGCAATGCTGTAAGACTGTTTTTAATGTGTTAGAAGTTATATGCACAAAAACAGGTTTCTGAGAGCAGTAATGTTGAAATACTGCTTCTGTTCAAATGAAGTGAAATCTAGCCCAAATCTGCTCAAAAGCTTTTCTCTCTATTAGAGAAAGCTGTTTCATTCAATATTCAGTGCAAATCTTGCCAAACTGAAGGATGCTTATGCCTTATGAAATACAATGTTTTTTGCAATGCTGTAAGACTGTTTTTAATGTGTTAGAAGTTATATGCACAAAAACAGGTTTCTGAGAGCAGTAATGTTGAAATACTGCTTCTGTTCAAATGAAGTGAAATCTAGCCCAAATCTGCTCAAAAGCTTTTCTCTCTATTAGAGAAAGCTGTTTCATTCAATATTCAGTGCAAATCTTGCCAAACTGAAGGATGCTTATGCCTTATGAAATACAATGTTTTTTGCAATGCTGTAAGACTGTTTTTAATGTGTTAGAAGTTATATGCACAAAAACAGGTTTCTGAGAGCAGTAATGTTGAAATACTGCTTCTGTTCAAATGAAGTGAAATCTAGCCCAAATCTGCTCAAAAGCTTTTCTCTCTATTAGAGAAAGCTGTTTCATTCAATATTCAGTGCAAATCTTGCCAAACTGAAGGATGCTTATGCCTTATGAAATACAATGTTTTTTGCAATGCTGTAAGACTGTTTTTAATGTGTTAGAAGTTATATGCACAAAAACAGGTTTCTGAGAGCAGTAATGTTGAAATACTGCTTCTGTTCAAATGAAGTGAAATCTAGCCCAAATCTGCTCAAAAGCTTTTCTCTCTATTAGAGAAAGCTGTTTCATTCAATATTCAGTGCAAATCTTGCCAAACTGAAGGATGCTTATGCCTTATGAAATACAATGTTTTTGCAATGCTGTAAGACTGTTTTTAATGTGTTAGAAGTTATATGCACAAAAACAGGTTTCTGAGAGCAGTAATGTTGAAATACTGCTTCTGTTCAAATGAAGTGAAATCTAGCCCAAATCTGCTCAAAAGCTTTTCTCTCTATTAGAGAAAGCTGTTTCATTCAATATTCAGTGCAAATCTTGCCAAACTGAAGGATGCTTATGCCTTATGAAATACAATGTTTTTTGCAATGCTGTAAGACTGTTTTTAATGTGTTAGAAGTTATATGCACAAAAACAGGTTTCTGAGAGCAGTAATGTTGAAATACTGCTTCTGTTCAAATGAAGTGAAATCTAGCCCAAATCTGCTCAAAAGCTTTTCTCTCTATTAGAGAAAGCTGTTTCATTCAATATTCAGTGCAAATCTTGCCAAACTGAAGGATGCTTATGCCTTATGAAATACAATGTTTTTTGCAATGCTGTAAGACTGTTTTTAATGTGTTAGAAGTTATATGCACAAAAACAGGTTTCTGAGAGCAGTAATGTTGAAATACTGCTTCTGTTCAAATGAAGTGAAATCTAGCCCAAATCTGCTCAAAAGCTTTTCTCTCTATTAGAGAAAGCTGTTTCATTCAATATTCAGTGCAAATCTTGCCAAACTGAAGGATGCTTATGCCTTATGAAATACAATGTTTTTTGCAATGCTGTAAGACTGTTTTTAATGTGTTAGAAGTTATATGCACAAAAACAGGTTTCTGAGAGCAGTAATGTTGAAATACTGCTTCTGTTCAAATGAAGTGAAATCTAGCCCAAATCTGCTCAAAAGCTTTTCTCTCTATTAGAGAAAGCTGTTTCATTCAATATTCAGTGCAAATCTTGCCAAACTGAAGGATGCTTATGCCTTATGAAATACAATGTTTTTTGCAATGCTGTAAGACTGTTTTTAATGTGTTAGAAGTTATATGCACAAAAACAGGTTTCTGAGAGCAGTAATGTTGAAATACTGCTTCTGTTCAAATGAAGTGAAATCTAGCCCAAATCTGCTCAAAAGCTTTTCTCTCTATTAGAGAAAGCTGTTTCATTCAATATTCAGTGCAAATCTTGCCAAACTGAAGGATGCTTATGCCTTATGAAATACAATGTTTTTTGCAATGCTGTAAGACTGTTTTTAATGTGTTAGAAGTTATATGCACAAAAACAGGTTTCTGAGAGCAGTAATGTTGAAATACTGCTTCTGTTCAAATGAAGTGAAATCTAGCCCAAATCTGCTCAAAAGCTTTTCTCTCTATTAGAGAAAGCTGTTTCATTCAATATTCAGTGCAAATCTTGCCAAACTGAAGGATGCTTATGCCTTATGAAATACAATGTTTTTTGCAATGCTGTAAGACTGTTTTTAATGTGTTAGAAGTTATATGCACAAAAACAGGTTTCTGAGAGCAGTAATGTTGAAATACTGCTTCTGTTCAAATGAAGTGAAATCTAGCCCAAATCTGCTCAAAAGCTTTTCTCTCTATTAGAGAAAGCTGTTTCATTCAATATTCAGTGCAAATCTTGCCAAACTGAAGGATGCTTATGCCTTATGAAATACAATGTTTTTGCAATGCTGTAAGACTGTTTTTAATGTGTTAGAAGTTATATGCACAAAAACAGGTTTCTGAGAGCAGTAATGTTGAAATACTGCTTCTGTTCAAATGAAGTGAAATCTAGCCCAAATCTGCTCAAAAGCTTTTCTCTCTATTAGAGAAAGCTGTTTCATTCAATATTCAGTGCAAATCTTGCCAAACTGAAGGATGCTTATGCCTTATGAAATACAATGTTTTTGCAATGCTGTAAGACTGTTTTTAATGTGTTAGAAGTTATATGCACAAAAACAGGTTTCTGAGAGCAGTAATGTTGAAATACTGCTTCTGTTCAAATGAAGTGAAATCTAGCCCAAATCTGCTCAAAAGCTTTTCTCTCTATTAGAGAAAGCTGTTTCATTCAATATTCAGTGCAAATCTTGCCAAACTGAAGGATGCTTATGCCTTATGAAATACAATGTTTTTGCAATGCTGTAAGACTGTTTTTAATGTGTTAGAAGTTATATGCACAAAAACAGGTTTCTGAGAGCAGTAATGTTGAAATACTGCTTCTGTTCAAATGAAGTGAAATCTAGCCCAAATCTGCTCAAAAGCTTTTCTCTCTATTAGAGAAAGCTGTTTCATTCAATATTCAGTGCAAATCTTGCCAAACTGAAGGATGCTTATGCCTTATGAAATACAATGTTTTTGCAATGCTGTAAGACTGTTTTTAATGTGTTAGAAGTTATATGCACAAAAACAGGTTTCTGAGAGCAGTAATGTTGAAATACTGCTTCTGTTCAAATGAAGTGAAATCTAGCCCAAATCTGCTCAAAAGCTTTTCTCTCTATTAGAGAAAGCTGTTTCATTCAATATTCAGTGCAAATCTTGCCAAACTGAAGGATGCTTATGCCTTATGAAATACAATGTTTTTTGCAATGCTGTAAGACTGTTTTTAATGTGTTAGAAGTTATATGCACAAAAACAGGTTTCTGAGAGCAGTAATGTTGAAATACTGCTTCTGTTCAAATGAAGTGAAATCTAGCCCAAATCTGCTCAAAAGCTTTTCTCTCTATTAGAGAAAGCTGTTTCATTCAATATTCAGTGCAAATCTTGCCAAACTGAAGGATGCTTATGCCTTATGAAATACAATGTTTTTTGCAATGCTGTAAGACTGTTTTTAATGTGTTAGAAGTTATATGCACAAAAACAGGTTTCTGAGAGCAGTAATGTTGAAATACTGCTTCTGTTCAAATGAAGTGAAATCTAGCCCAAATCTGCTCAAAAGCTTTTCTCTCTATTAGAGAAAGCTGTTTCATTCAATATTCAGTGCAAATCTTGCCAAACTGAAGGATGCTTATGCCTTATGAAATACAATGTTTTTGCAATGCTGTAAGACTGTTTTTAATGTGTTAGAAGTTATATGCACAAAAACAGGTTTCTGAGAGCAGTAATGTTGAAATACTGCTTCTGTTCAAATGAAGTGAAATCTAGCCCAAATCTGCTCAAAAGCTTTTCTCTCTATTAGAGAAAGCTGTTTCATTCAATATTCAGTGCAAATCTTGCCAAACTGAAGGATGCTTATGCCTTATGAAATACAATGTTTTTTGCAATGCTGTAAGACTGTTTTTAATGTGTTAGAAGTTATATGCACAAAAACAGGTTTCTGAGAGCAGTAATGTTGAAATACTGCTTCTGTTCAAATGAAGTGAAATCTAGCCCAAATCTGCTCAAAAGCTTTTCTCTCTATTAGAGAAAGCTGTTTCATTCAATATTCAGTGCAAATCTTGCCAAACTGAAGGATGCTTATGCCTTATGAAATACAATGTTTTTGCAATGCTGTAAGACTGTTTTTAATGTGTTAGAAGTTATATGCACAAAAACAGGTTTCTGAGAGCAGTAATGTTGAAATACTGCTTCTGTTCAAATGAAGTGAAATCTAGCCCAAATCTGCTCAAAAGCTTTTCTCTCTATTAGAGAAAGCTGTTTCATTCAATATTCAGTGCAAATCTTGCCAAACTGAAGGATGCTTATGCCTTATGAAATACAATGTTTTTGCAATGCTGTAAGACTGTTTTTAATGTGTTAGAAGTTATATGCACAAAAACAGGTTTCTGAGAGCAGTAATGTTGAAATACTGCTTCTGTTCAAATGAAGTGAAATCTAGCCCAAATCTGCTCAAAAGCTTTTCTCTCTATTAGAGAAAGCTGTTTCATTCAATATTCAGTGCAAATCTTGCCAAACTGAAGGATGCTTATGCCTTATGAAATACAATGTTTTTGCAATGCTGTAAGACTGTTTTTAATGTGTTAGAAGTTATATGCACAAAAACAGGTTTCTGAGAGCAGTAATGTTGAAATACTGCTTCTGTTCAAATGAAGTGAAATCTAGCCCAAATCTGCTCAAAAGCTTTTCTCTCTATTAGAGAAAGCTGTTTCATTCAATATTCAGTGCAAATCTTGCCAAACTGAAGGATGCTTATGCCTTATGAAATACAATGTTTTTTGCAATGCTGTAAGACTGTTTTTAATGTGTTAGAAGTTATATGCACAAAAACAGGTTTCTGAGAGCAGTAATGTTGAAATACTGCTTCTGTTCAAATGAAGTGAAATCTAGCCCAAATCTGCTCAAAAGCTTTTCTCTCTATTAGAGAAAGCTGTTTCATTCAATATTCAGTGCAAATCTTGCCAAACTGAAGGATGCTTATGCCTTATGAAATACAATGTTTTTTGCAATGCTGTAAGACTGTTTTTAATGTGTTAGAAGTTATATGCACAAAAACAGGTTTCTGAGAGCAGTAATGTTGAAATACTGCTTCTGTTCAAATGAAGTGAAATCTAGCCCAAATCTGCTCAAAAGCTTTTCTCTCTATTAGAGAAAGCTGTTTCATTCAATATTCAGTGCAAATCTTGCCAAACTGAAGGATGCTTATGCCTTATGAAATACAATGTTTTTGCAATGCTGTAAGACTGTTTTTAATGTGTTAGAAGTTATATGCACAAAAACAGGTTTCTGAGAGCAGTAATGTTGAAATACTGCTTCTGTTCAAATGAAGTGAAATCTAGCCCAAATCTGCTCAAAAGCTTTTCTCTCTATTAGAGAAAGCTGTTTCATTCAATATTCAGTGCAAATCTTGCCAAACTGAAGGATGCTTATGCCTTATGAAATACAATGTTTTTTGCAATGCTGTAAGACTGTTTTTAATGTGTTAGAAGTTATATGCACAAAAACAGGTTTCTGAGAGCAGTAATGTTGAAATACTGCTTCTGTTCAAATGAAGTGAAATCTAGCCCAAATCTGCTCAAAAGCTTTTCTCTCTATTAGAGAAAGCTGTTTCATTCAATATTCAGTGCAAATCTTGCCAAACTGAAGGATGCTTATGCCTTATGAAATACAATGTTTTTGCAATGCTGTAAGACTGTTTTTAATGTGTTAGAAGTTATATGCACAAAAACAGGTTTCTGAGAGCAGTAATGTTGAAATACTGCTTCTGTTCAAATGAAGTGAAATCTAGCCCAAATCTGCTCAAAAGCTTTTCTCTCTATTAGAGAAAGCTGTTTCATTCAATATTCAGTGCAAATCTTGCCAAACTGAAGGATGCTTATGCCTTATGAAATACAATGTTTTTTGCAATGCTGTAAGACTGTTTTTAATGTGTTAGAAGTTATATGCACAAAAACAGGTTTCTGAGAGCAGTAATGTTGAAATACTGCTTCTGTTCAAATGAAGTGAAATCTAGCCCAAATCTGCTCAAAAGCTTTTCTCTCTATTAGAGAAAGCTGTTTCATTCAATATTCAGTGCAAATCTTGCCAAACTGAAGGATGCTTATGCCTTATGAAATACAATGTTTTTGCAATGCTGTAAGACTGTTTTTAATGTGTTAGAAGTTATATGCACAAAAACAGGTTTCTGAGAGCAGTAATGTTGAAATACTGCTTCTGTTCAAATGAAGTGAAATCTAGCCCAAATCTGCTCAAAAGCTTTTCTCTCTATTAGAGAAAGCTGTTTCATTCAATATTCAGTGCAAATCTTGCCAAACTGAAGGATGCTTATGCCTTATGAAATACAATGTTTTTGCAATGCTGTAAGACTGTTTTTAATGTGTTAGAAGTTATATGCACAAAAACAGGTTTCTGAGAGCAGTAATGTTGAAATACTGCTTCTGTTCAAATGAAGTGAAATCTAGCCCAAATCTGCTCAAAAGCTTTTCTCTCTATTAGAGAAAGCTGTTTCATTCAATATTCAGTGCAAATCTTGCCAAACTGAAGGATGCTTATGCCTTATGAAATACAATGTTTTTGCAATGCTGTAAGACTGTTTTTAATGTGTTAGAAGTTATATGCACAAAAACAGGTTTCTGAGAGCAGTAATGTTGAAATACTGCTTCTGTTCAAATGAAGTGAAATCTAGCCCAAATCTGCTCAAAAGCTTTTCTCTCTATTAGAGAAAGCTGTTTCATTCAATATTCAGTGCAAATCTTGCCAAACTGAAGGATGCTTATGCCTTATGAAATACAATGTTTTTGCAATGCTGTAAGACTGTTTTTAATGTGTTAGAAGTTATATGCACAAAAACAGGTTTCTGAGAGCAGTAATGTTGAAATACTGCTTCTGTTCAAATGAAGTGAAATCTAGCCCAAATCTGCTCAAAAGCTTTTCTCTCTATTAGAGAAAGCTGTTTCATTCAATATTCAGTGCAAATCTTGCCAAACTGAAGGATGCTTATGCCTTATGAAATACAATGTTTTTGCAATGCTGTAAGACTGTTTTTAATGTGTTAGAAGTTATATGCACAAAAACAGGTTTCTGAGAGCAGTAATGTTGAAATACTGCTTCTGTTCAAATGAAGTGAAATCTAGCCCAAATCTGCTCAAAAGCTTTTCTCTCTATTAGAGAAAGCTGTTTCATTCAATATTCAGTGCAAATCTTGCCAAACTGAAGGATGCTTATGCCTTATGAAATACAATGTTTTTGCAATGCTGTAAGACTGTTTTTAATGTGTTAGAAGTTATATGCACAAAAACAGGTTTCTGAGAGCAGTAATGTTGAAATACTGCTTCTGTTCAAATGAAGTGAAATCTAGCCCAAATCTGCTCAAAAGCTTTTCTCTCTATTAGAGAAAGCTGTTTCATTCAATATTCAGTGCAAATCTTGCCAAACTGAAGGATGCTTATGCCTTATGAAATACAATGTTTTTGCAATGCTGTAAGACTGTTTTTAATGTGTTAGAAGTTATATGCACAAAAACAGGTTTCTGAGAGCAGTAATGTTGAAATACTGCTTCTGTTCAAATGAAGTGAAATCTAGCCCAAATCTGCTCAAAAGCTTTTCTCTCTATTAGAGAAAGCTGTTTCATTCAATATTCAGTGCAAATCTTGCCAAACTGAAGGATGCTTATGCCTTATGAAATACAATGTTTTTGCAATGCTGTAAGACTGTTTTTAATGTGTTAGAAGTTATATGCACAAAAACAGGTTTCTGAGAGCAGTAATGTTGAAATACTGCTTCTGTTCAAATGAAGTGAAATCTAGCCCAAATCTGCTCAAAAGCTTTTCTCTCTATTAGAGAAAGCTGTTTCATTCAATATTCAGTGCAAATCTTGCCAAACTGAAGGATGCTTATGCCTTATGAAATACAATGTTTTTGCAATGCTGTAAGACTGTTTTTAATGTGTTAGAAGTTATATGCACAAAAACAGGTTTCTGAGAGCAGTAATGTTGAAATACTGCTTCTGTTCAAATGAAGTGAAATCTAGCCCAAATCTGCTCAAAAGCTTTTCTCTCTATTAGAGAAAGCTGTTTCATTCAATATTCAGTGCAAATCTTGCCAAACTGAAGGATGCTTATGCCTTATGAAATACAATGTTTTTGCAATGCTGTAAGACTGTTTTTAATGTGTTAGAAGTTATATGCACAAAAACAGGTTTCTGAGAGCAGTAATGTTGAAATACTGCTTCTGTTCAAATGAAGTGAAATCTAGCCCAAATCTGCTCAAAAGCTTTTCTCTCTATTAGAGAAAGCTGTTTCATTCAATATTCAGTGCAAATCTTGCCAAACTGAAGGATGCTTATGCCTTATGAAATACAATGTTTTTGCAATGCTGTAAGACTGTTTTTAATGTGTTAGAAGTTATATGCACAAAAACAGGTTTCTGAGAGCAGTAATGTTGAAATACTGCTTCTGTTCAAATGAAGTGAAATCTAGCCCAAATCTGCTCAAAAGCTTTTCTCTCTATTAGAGAAAGCTGTTTCATTCAATATTCAGTGCAAATCTTGCCAAACTGAAGGATGCTTATGCCTTATGAAATACAATGTTTTTGCAATGCTGTAAGACTGTTTTTAATGTGTTAGAAGTTATATGCACAAAAACAGGTTTCTGAGAGCAGTAATGTTGAAATACTGCTTCTGTTCAAATGAAGTGAAATCTAGCCCAAATCTGCTCAAAAGCTTTTCTCTCTATTAGAGAAAGCTGTTTCATTCAATATTCAGTGCAAATCTTGCCAAACTGAAGGATGCTTATGCCTTATGAAATACAATGTTTTTGCAATGCTGTAAGACTGTTTTTAATGTGTTAGAAGTTATATGCACAAAAACAGGTTTCTGAGAGCAGTAATGTTGAAATACTGCTTCTGTTCAAATGAAGTGAAATCTAGCCCAAATCTGCTCAAAAGCTTTTCTCTCTATTAGAGAAAGCTGTTTCATTCAATATTCAGTGCAAATCTTGCCAAACTGAAGGATGCTTATGCCTTATGAAACACAATGTTTTTGCAATGCTGTAAGACTGTTTTTAATGTGTTAGAAGTTATATGCACAAAAACAGGTTTCTGAGAGCAGTAATGTTGAAATACTGCTTCTGTTCAAATGAAGTGAAATCTAGCCGAAATCTGCTCAAAAGCTTTTCTCTCTATTAGAGAAAGCTGTTTCATTCAATATTCAGTGCAAATCTTGCCAAACTGCAGGATGCTTATGCCTTATGAAACACAATGTTTTTGCAATGCTGTAAGACTGTTTTTAATGTGTTAGAAGTTATATGCACAAAAACAGGTTTCTGAGAGCAGTAATGTTGAAATACTGCTTCTGTTCAAATGAAGTGAAATCTAGCCGAAATCTGCTCAAAAGCTTTTCTCTCTATTAGAGAAAGCTGTTTCATTCAATATTCAGTGCAAATCTTGCCAAACTGCAGGATGCTTATGCCTTATGAAATACAATGTTTTTGCAATGCTGTAAGACTGTTTTTAATGTGTTAGAAGTTATATGCACAAAAACAGGTTTCTGAGAGCAGTAATGTTGAAATACTGCTTCTGTTCAAATGAAGTGAAATCTAGCCCAAATCTGCTCAAAAGCTTTTCTCTCTATTAGAGAAAGCTGTTTCATTCAATATTCAGTGCAAATCTTGCCAAACTGAAGGATGCTTATGCCTTATGAAATACAATGTTTTTGCAATGCTGTAAGACTGTTTTTAATGTGTTAGAAGTTATATGCACAAAAACAGGTTTCTGAGAGCAGTAATGTTGAAATACTGCATCTGTTCAAATGAAGTGAAATCTAGCCGAAATCTGCTCAAAAGCTTTTCTCTCTATTAGAGAAAGCTGTTTCATTCAATATTCAGTGCAAATCTTGCCAAACTGAAGGATGCTTATGCCTTATGAAATACAATGTTTTTGCAATGCTGTAAGACTGTTTTTAATGTGTTAGAAGTTATATGCACAAAAACAGGTTTCTGAGAGCAGTAATGTTGAAATACTGCTTCTGTTCAAATGAAGTGAAATCTAGCCCAAATCTGCTCAAAAGCTTTTCTCTCTATTAGAGAAAGCTGTTTCATTCAATATTCAGTGCAAATCTTGCCAAACTGAAGGATGCTTATGCCTTATGAAATACAATGTTTTTGCAATGCTGTAAGACTGTTTTTAATGTGTTAGAAGTTATATGCACAAAAACAGGTTTCTGAGAGCAGTAATGTTGAAATACTGCTTCTGTTCAAATGAAGTGAAATCTAGCCCAAATCTGCTCAAAAGCTTTTCTCTCTATTAGAGAAAGCTGTTTCATTCAATATTCAGTGCAAATCCTTGCCAAACTGAGGATGCTTATGCCTTATGAAATACAATGTTTTTGCAATGCTGTTAAGACTGTTTTTAATGTGTTAGAAGTTATATGCACAAAAACAGGTTTCTGAGAGCAGTAATGTTGAAATACTGCTTCTGTTCAAATGAAGTGAAATCTAGCCCAAATCTGCTCAAAAGCTTTTCTCTCTATTAGAGAAAGCTGTTTCATTCAATATTCAGTGCAAATCTTGCCAAACTGAAGGATGCTTATGCCTTATGAAATACAATGTTTTTGCAATGCTGTAAGACTGTTTTTAATGTGTTAGAAGTTATATGCACAAAACAGGTTTCTGAGAGCAGTAATGTTGAAATACTGCTTCTGTTCAAATGAAGTGAAATCTAGCCCAAATCTGCTCAAAAGCTTTTCTCTCTATTAGAGAAAGCTGTTTCATTCAATATTCAGTGCAAACCTTGCCAAACTGAAGGATGCTTATGCCTTATGAAACACAATGTTTTTGCAATGCTGTAAGACTGTTTTTAATGTGTTAGAAGTTATATGCACAAAAACAGGTTTCTGAGAGCAGTAATGTTGAAATACTGCTTCTGTTCAAATGAAGTGAAATCTAGCCCAAATCTGCTCAAAAGCTTTTCTCTCTATTAGAGAAAGCTGTTTCATTCAATATTCAGTGCAAATCTTGCCAAACTGAAGGATGCTTATGCCTTATGAAATACAATGTTTTTGCAATGCTGTAAGACTGTTTTTAATGTGTTAGAAGTTATATGCACAAAAACAGGTTTCTGAGAGCAGTAATGTTGAAATACTGCTTCTGTTCAAATGAAGTGAAATCTAGCCGAAATCTGCTCAAAAGCTTTTCTCTCTATTAGAGAAAGCTGTTTCATTCAATATTCAGTGCAAATCTTGCCAAACTGCAGGATGCTTATGCCTTATGAAACACAATGTTTTTGCAATGCTGTAAGACTGTTTTTAATGTGTTAGAAGTTATATGCACAAAAACAGGTTTCTGAGAGCAGTAATGTTGAAATACTGCTTCTGTTCAAATGAAGTGAAATCTAGCCAAATCTGCTCAAAAGCTTTTCTCTCTATTAGAGAAAGCTGTTTCATTCAATATTCAGTGCAAACCTTGCCAAACTGCAGGATGCTTATGCCTTATGAAACACAATGTTTTTGCAATGCTGTAAGACTGTTTTTAATGTGTTAGAAGTTATATGCACAAAAACAGGTTTCTGAGAGCAGTAATGTTGAAATAC
>NW_020528089.1:0-48092 GCF_003368295.1 Carassius auratus
TTAGAAGAGACAATTTTAAGTTTAAAAGTAAAAAAAATAAAAATTATTTCCACCGAATAATAGCTCTGGGATTAGAAACTGAAATGTCTTAAATTGTCCCAACCTGATGGCTTTTTCTTCTCTGTATCTACAGAATAATTTAAGAAGAGCTGTTATAGTAAAAACTACAGAAAACACTCTACATTTTCCTCTTTCTCACCAGCCTCGGTCTCCTGGCTTGCTTACCTGCTTCTTTCTGTCACTTGTGCGTCTACATTTGCCTCTTTTCTTCCTCTATCTCCATCTCCTCATCTGAATCTATTTACTTTCCAGTCTCTGTCCATCTAGGAACAAGGCACAATCTACTATTTCATTATCAATCTATTATTTTAACCATCACTACTATTCTTGCACCTAATCAATAAGTCCACCTTAAATATTGATACAAAACAATAAACAACTGAGTCATGCTATGAAAAGCACTGTATAACTTATATTAGGCTTATGTTTGATTTATTTTTCCTTTTTATTCAAAACAATTCCAAACATGCTTAATATATCAGGAAATATCTCGATTCTCAACGTGTAAGTAAACGCGTTTTGCACCTTTATAGATTGTTATTTTGATTCAATAAATGGAAAGGTAGTGTAATCTATTAACTACACATAAAACCCAGACTTTTTACTTAAGTGCCATATCATGCCATAAAATATTTTTAATACGACAGAATTTGTATTTAATGTAAATTTTAATAACAATATTGTAAGTTACTTATTTTAACACTTTCATTTTACAGAGAGTAAAGAACATTTACATTATCAAATAACATTTTCATTCAGGTCTAGCCAGAGTTCAGGCACTCTCAAAAACTACCATTACAATTACTAAAGCACTCTACATTATGCACATCAGGAATTTTTTTAGTTTTTCCTCTCTCTCTGAATTCGCTAAATAATTCAGTCAGCGAGCAAGTGAACAAAACACCGCTGCTGAGTCCCAATTCGCGTACTTATACTACGACCTAAAAGTATGTACTTTTTTTGTGAGGAAAAAGTACATACTTTTGAGTGTGTAGCAAAAAGAGTATGCATGTTCTGGGACATACTTCGATGATGTCATGCAACGTGAACGACAACGTGGTTCCCTAGTTACGCACACCACAACTGTTAACGTTTCATTCATTCTTTATGTCCAATAAAATTTTATTTACTATTCCCATCTTTTTTTCTCATCGTTTTTTTCACAATACATTTTACAATGTGTTCTTCTACCAAGTTGAGGAGTGAAGAAGCAGGGCTGCGTCGTCATAGAACCAAACGCAGGTCGTTTGTGAGGCGGCTGGTTCTGACGTTCATGTGCAATGTGTGTAACGAAATAAAATATTACTTTAATTAGGGTTAAACATTTGAATTCTTACACTTAAAGGCTGAGGGCGGCATCTCCCACTGCTGCACCCGGCTGCCATGTTTACATCACCGCAAAGCATGTTTACATCACAGCTCCTCCCCTCCCCGTACGCAATGGGTTGTGGGCAATATTAGCACTTAGAGTGTGCATTGATCTGCACTTCGAACTCTAACCGGAAATAGTAGACCATCCGGGTATCTTTGGAATACTCTTTTCAACATACTACGATTTGGGACATACTAATTCTAGTTTCGCATACTATTTAGGACGGATAGTATGCGAATTGGGACTCAGCACGCGTTTCATGATGACTCTTCTGCACGTCTCCGATTGCGAATGCCATTGCATTCGCGCAACAGAACCGTTGATTGGTTATCATGAAGCATTGTACGAACGTCTCTGGCTCAGCGTCAGCCAGCGAACACAGATTTGAATTTAGCAGCTGATGCTGTGCACTGAACGATCTAATCACAACAGTGATCATCAAATATATAAAAAATATTATTATGCTGTTTTTTTTTTTTTTTTTGGTCGTTTGGAAGCTGCATTTAAAATCAACTTGTCTCAGAAATCTTTGAATGTGCATGACGCCTCTGCCCTCGATGCCTGTGAAACGTTTCTCCCTCAAACAGCACGCTAATGTTACTCTACACTACAGGCTACACACCGCAATATAAACAACATATCTGCATGTTCTCACATCACATCGTTCTTGTAAAATAATAATAAGTAAATAAATATCAAAATCACTTCGCTGAGAATGAAACACCACTTACCAGCAGCTTCCACGGTGTTGAAAATATCCTCTGACAATTTAAAAAATGCACGTGCGGCGTGACGAATCGTGCCGGTCGGATGAGGAGGTCGTCAGGTCAAAGGTCATCATGTTGGTCATCTTATTGACGGCTAAATTATTATTCAAAATTTTACTAATATTTAGATTGGGCATGATCAGGCATTCACAAAAGGAAACGTTATGACAAAAAAAAAAAATAGAGGAAATTTTGCTTTGACAAAAGGGCACTTTGGGCACCAAAGGGGCAGGTAATAATGTATTTATCTTGACACATTTGGTGCTTGTCGTTTTCTCTCTATCAACTTTTGGCCCCTCCTTAACGCTTAGATATTTTATTATTTAACATATTGAATTTGGTTGCAGTTGTAAAGCGGACGCTTTTCAAGGCTAGAACTTGATTCTGATTGGCCAATGAGCAGTGAACACGTCACGTGTGCTCATCACAGGTTAGACCTGTCAGTCTCGCAGCTCGCATCAGCATCATGCGGCTTCATGAGAGAGACTAATAAGGCCAGAATTGGACTATACAACAATATACTTATGAATTAATTTGCGATTAATAATGATTTAAAAACAAAATACATAACGCACCGGCCCAACCAGACCGCGGCCCACCGGGAATCTCCCGGTAGTCCCGATGGCCAGTACATGCCTGCTTTTACTCAAGTACTTGATTTGTGTACTTCGTCCACCACTGTCCATCTCTGGTGGAGATGAAGTTATTTGGTGTATTGACACTAAAGATATTTGCACCAATGCACCACCCATCTCAGCTGACAACCTCACCATGTCTTCTGTTGCTGCTGCCATTACTATTGATGAGACTCCTACCTTGTCTAGTGGAACATCTGCCATCTCTAGTGGCTCCACCCACAGCTTTTCGATTGGTCCCACTATCAGTGGCACTGGACACACACCATGCTTCTCTGCTAGCAACACCTCTGGGGCGTCCCATAGTCCCACCCAAACCAATGCACCCAGCACAGCCTACACTGTAAAAAAGAATTTGTTGAGTCAACTAAAAATATTTTGTTACCCCGCTGCCTAAAATTTTTTGTTATCTTGACAAAAAATTTCTTGTTGAAACAACTTCAAATTAGAGTGGAGTTAGTCCAGGTAACACATTTCTTTAAGTTAACTTGACTATTATTTTCTAGTCCAGTCAACTAAATCATGTTTTGTCAACAGGGATTTTTTTTTTTTTTTACTTCGATCAATAATCATAAACAAATGTTACCCCACTGCCTTAAATGTTTAAATAAAGATGACAAAACACTTTTTTAATGTAATTTATTTAATGATAGAGACAACACTTTCATTCACATTTAAATTGAACAAGCAATTTGCTGTCAACACATCAACTGATAATTGATAAACAAAACAAAATAATGCAAAATACAAACACATGTCTAAAGATCTGGACCGACACTTGAAAGTGTGATGTATAATAAATAACATTGGCATGGGATTGAGAAACAAATAGTTGCATTTCAATTCATCAGATCAAAACCACAGAGATTGTTTTTTAATTTCATAACTCAATATGAAAATCAGAAGGTTGAACTCTGCATATCAACCCTGCACAAGTTCACATGCACTCCCCCCACCATAATGCAAGTCATGGTCAAAATGAGAAACCAAGATGTATGTATATAATATCACAATTAGTTACAAAAAATGAGTGTACTGTACTTCTGTTTAATAATATATAAATGGAATGAATGCACATGGAAGCACAAAGATCTAAACAGTCAGATTGTAAATTTCATAGCACAACATGACCAGACAGAAGTGTTAACATCAGAAGGTTCTTGAAAGTTTCCAAACTCGTCCCCCATCATAATGCTACATACTGAAAATGTGTACATACTGTTTAAGAAAATGAGAGGTGAAACAACCTCTCATGTAAACAAAATTTGTTTACATGAGAACATGCATATTCCAAGTCATGACATGATAAACTTTTATGTACATACTAGAATTTAGTGAAAGGCACAAAAGAACCTTTCCTTACAAAAAAAAAAAAAAAAACACTACTTTTTAAGAAAGAGTGCGGTGGAGCCGATGGACACATCATGAACACTGAAAAGTGAAAGTGACACGACATACATTTGTGCTCTTCATTTAACCCATCCGAAGTGCACACACACACACAGCAGTGAACACACACCGTGAACACACACCCAGAGCAGTGGGCAGCCATTTATGCTGCAGCGCCCGGGGAGAAGTTGTGCCTTGCTCAAGGACACCTTATTTGTGGTGTTGAGGGTGGAGAGAGTGCTGGACATTCACTCCCCCACACCTACAGTTCCTGCCGCTGTAGCGAGCACATGGTGGGAGCAGCTGATCTTCACAAGTTTTTGCAGAGCCTCAATGGTGTATTTAATGCGCTGGAGGTAGAGGATGTTCACTGCATACAGACCCATTAGGAGTCCTAAATGCCTTGGGGACATGGGAGATGTCAGTGATGACAGGATGTCCAAATGAGACCAATGTTGGTTATTCCTTGGGAAGCACATCACATTGCTGCTCCTCAGTTACAATCAGAATGCCCTCTTCAATTTCTTTCTCAACATCCTTAATGTCACTGGATGGCTGGGAAAAGAAAAAAAATATTACATTACTTAATAAATTTATAAACGAACACACATATGTACATACGAAAGTTGTGTGTTTTGTTAAAAGCACAGCTACCAATTAATGCAAAGTGTAATTCACCTTCAAGCGGAAGATATTTTGAAAAATTTAACCAAAAATGAAAGTCAAAAGTAAATGGTGCTCCTCAACGGTTTCGTTTAGAAACATTCAAAATAACTTCCTGTATTAAACTGGTAAAAGCCTGTACTAAATTCTTTGTTCTGCTGAACACAAAGAGTTTAAAATCCCATGGGAAGATAAGTGTAAAATACACCCCCAGAACCAACTATACTAAAAATGGGGGGAAATTATTTTCTTTACTGGTATTCTACATGATTTCTGAATGACATAAAATGTGACAAACCAATACAACATTCAGGTTTTTTTTCTTAATCTAATTCTAAGTGTCTAATCTGTCACACCATTTATACAATGATCAGAAAATATATTGGTGTAAATAGGTATTCCTTTTAAATAATAGTCTGTTGCACTGCATGTTCAGAGTAAAGCATGACTCTTAAGGGCTGTTTCATAGTCAACGCGGGAAAGCGAGCAAGCAACGCGAGCGACACACTCCCTTTCATAGTCTAAACAGTGAACGCAAGCGTCACGGTTGATGCGTGTATGCAATACACGGCTCACGCAACAGGGGGTAGTAGAGTCGGGTCGCTTGATATTCAGATCACAATGGCAACTGAAGAGGAGTGTATTCTGTTGTATAAATCGTATAAATGTGGATGAATACGTATAAGTTCGCATAATTTTTCCTCTTCGCCCGCCATTGTATTCAAACCTTCTTCTTCTGTAAACACAATATACTTGAATTAATGTACAATACTTGCAATGTCGCCCCCACCGACAACGCATAGTATTGCATGAATCGGCGCGTTGGGGACACGTATGCGTACAGATGCGTTGACTATGAAATGGCCCTAAAGGGTTGGTTAACCCATGTATGTTTTACTCACCCTCATGGCATCGTAGGTGTGTATGACTTTCTTCTTTCAGACAAATCCAGTCGGATAATATAAAAAAATATTTATGGCAATAGGTGGGTGTTTTTTCAACAGTCCAAAAGTAGTCAAATAATGTGCATCAATTCATAATAAAAAGTACCTCACATGGCTCTGAGAGGTGAATAAGTTCCTCCTGTAGCGAATCCATGTTTTTGTAAAAAAAAAAATACATATTTAAAATGTTATTCAAAACATATTTAAACCCTTTTCTCTCACTTTCGTGAGAGCCATTCCGGGTGCATGAAAATAGGACATAGGGGTCATGCATGCACCGGTGATTAGTGACGAACACGGAAGAGCGGAGGAGAGACAACAATACACCAATCACGAAGTAGAATCACAAAATTAGGCTTGCATGTATGATAGTCAGTGGAAGAGAAAAAAAAGTGTTTATTTAGTGTATATTTTTCTTACAAAAAGCGCATCGATTTGCGACAGGAAGCCTTTATTCACCCCCCTAAGCCATGTGAGACACATTTTATTGATGGATGGGTGCATTTTATTTGACTATTTTTGGACTGCTGAGAAAAAAAAAACACACCTCTCTGCTGCCATTAAATAACTTAGAAGAGCCAGGAAAATTTTTAATTCAACTCAGATCAGATTCGTCTGAAAGAAGAAAATCATATACACATAGGGTGCCTTGAGAATGAGTAAAACATGGCCTAATTTTAATTTTTTGGTGAAATAATCCTTTAAGCAAAGTTGCTAATGGCCAATATGCTAGCACTGAACATTTTTCAGGATCCAAAACAGTATTCAGCAAAATAATAAAGAATGGCTATGTCCATTAAACAGGGTTTCTGGTGGTTTTATGAAGATAAATTCAACACTTTATAAAGACATTTTAAATACCAATTATAGAAAATTCACAGAATAAAACTGGGGAAAATAATGTCAAATTATGTTCTCTAAAATTTGAAGCTGTTCTCTAATTCAAATATCTACATTTTCGTAAAGGGTTCACCCAAAAAAGAAAAAGAAAGAAAATTGTCATTTACTAAACCTCAAGTTGTTTTAAACCTGAATTAGTTTATTTCTGTTAGTCCCAGTCCCAGATCGTCTAACACCGTACACAACACCACAACATGTTACAACCCCAGATCACCCAGATTTCTTCTTCTTCTATTACCTGGATCACATCACTGCAGACTGATGGTGCTCAGATTGGTCATCCACAAGTGTAATCCCAGCAGTCATGTCCTTGATGAATTCCTGCGCAGAGCCTGTGTGCTTTAATAAAAACAAAGGGATGCATTAAACAGGGCCTTACAATTGTAAAGCACATAGACTCCAATAAATGTGCATTTATAAATAAATAAATTTACTTACAACTTCGTCCAAGCTCTACAATGTGAATGTCATTTCCATTATGTCTGCAAAGCATTTTGATGGATAACTGCAAAAGGACTCGCTGTGGTCCATCCACAGGATTATTGAATTCTGTGCTGAATCTTCAGTCATTCCAAAATATCATAAACATGAAAAATACAAAAACATGTTAAAACACTGTAAAATAATAAACATACATATAAATAAATCTTTACAGAGAAAGACAAATGTATTGACAAGTTTGTATTAAATGCCAAAGACAAACTATACCATCCAGACAATGCTTTTAAATGACACAACACATAATTATAACACAATAAAAGGAAATTTAACACATTTGTGTCGATCGTTATTGTATCTCTATTTATACAAGATATATGCTATTATTACTTTTATTCTAAAATATATAGATTTAAACTTATGCAATTTACTTATGACCGTATATTCACCATAGACTGTATAAAAACAGATATTCACGCAGCATTACACTGCGTTCTAGGTTCTAGTGAGGCACTTGAATGACTAACGTTACTTCAGAAAACTGAAAGAAGAGTTTGTAACGCTACCTCAGAAGAAAAAAATCATCAGAACTAAGCTTATGTCAGCGATATCAAATGTAACGTTAAGTTACGCGCTCCAGAAGAACTCTGAGGGAGGTGCTCATCTATGGTGCTCATTTGTTTCCCTTATAACATGCAGAAAAGACACAGTTCGGGTAGGAATCTTCTTTTTTTCTCCTAATTTTTCATCGATGTATATTCTGACGGATGTCTTACGCTGTCAGGTTTAGAGCAGTTCCTTTTTTTTTTAATTCCCGCCGTTCTTAATCCATACAGTGATCCGCGTTGAGCTCTCGCGCTCTGTTTGCACGGTCTCTAACGCAGCCCTGGGCTCAAATAATACATACAAACTGTATTTTTATCGTTCTCCACATAAGTTCAGCTCCGCTGTCCCGCATGTGAGAATATCTGTTTTAATATTTATAAAGAGAATACTGTGTAACCGCCTGTATTTTGAGGCTTCAGAGTGCCGCGAAACGAACATTTACATACAGTAACTTACACACAGAATATACGACTCTTTAAACCATACTTACTCTTCTGAGACAACAAATGTAATTTTACACATTAAGCCAATAAATACGAATATTTTACTTACCAAAGTTGTATTCTAGTCAAATGTCCAAACTTTGAGGAGAAACTGACTAGAATGGCTAGACCTTCTTCTCTCTTCAACAGCATTCACGAGAATGACGAGATCTCGCGATAAGTGATGTTGTGAACGTGATATTGCTATTGAATTGAGTCAACACATTTTTTTAAGTTATGAGGACAAATGACCTAGTTCAGTCAACTTTCAAACTAGTTGAGACACTGAAAACTTAAAATTTTTAGTTGAATGAACAAATTCAGTAACTGCAAGTTGTGTCAACATAAAAAAATTCATTGAAACAACTAAACTGCTAAATAATTTTTTACAGTGTACAGGTACATGTTCTTTCCATACAGGATTGTCATGGTCAGGGTTTGATGTCAGTAGGCCTTGTTTACAGTACAATTTTGTGTTAGAATAGTCACTCAGCAGTAGACAATGTTATTATTACATTTAGTATGTTATTTGTCCTGTAGTAATGCAGCTATTTCTGTTAACGTCATATATGTACTTAAACATTGATATATTAAATATTTTAGTACATACCTTGACCTATTTGAGGAAGAATACCTTCAGCACAAATGAGTCCAGCACAAATAAGAGGTCAGTAGAAGATGTTATGTAGAAATGTTTAATTCTAATGTATCATAGCAATAGCTTAATTTTCTAGACTCATAGCAATAAACAGGCTACCACCTAAATGGTTCAGAAATAGATTTATATGTGCAAAATATAGATTTTTTTTTTTATCTCATATCAAATATTTTCTGTGGTTATTGTTTCAACAATATTTATAATATTGTTTTCATTTAATAGTTGTTTAAATCATGGTGTAAAAGTGTGTAAAATATGTAAAATAAAAATATATATTTTTTGTATGTTACATTATGGGCGAGTTATCATTGAAATTGTTGTATTGTTTTATTGTTTATTATTGTTTCAGTGACTCAAGGATGACTTTAGGGAGAATAATGGAGCAGATTGGTTCTAGAGTAAATAATGACAGCATTGTACGCTTCAATATCATAAGAAGAAATGTGTGGGATGGAACATCCAGAGCAATGGGCAGAATCCAATTTTTCACCCGAGAAGAAGGTGGATGTTAAGTTTACTGATGACTATGGTTCATCTGAGGGTGCTGTGGACAATGGAGGACCTACTCGGGCGTTTTTCTGACTCTGTCTACATGAAATCAAGGACAAAACTGGCATCTTTGAAGGACCATCTAATGCTAAAGTCCTCACATGCAACTCCAAAGGTACACTACTTATAAATTCATATTGATGTCAAGTAAAGGATTTCTTTTGGATTTCTAAATATGTTGTACCTGAAATGAATTAGTAGGAAATGTAAGAATCTTCAAATGTTGTACTTACAATGACACTGATGTTTCAATTTCATTTGATAATAGTGATGAAAGACAATGCATACTTCTATGCTGGCCAGATCATGGCAATGTCTTTTTCCCATGGGGGGCAGAGTCCATGTTTCCTGTCTGAACTTATGTATGAGTGTCTTCAAAAGGACCCTGACAATGTAAATGTCAAAACTGAAGATATTCCCGATGAAGAAACAAGGTCACAGTTGCAGTCTGTAGGCATATTTTGCCTTAATTATATTGTATTTTGATATAAATTATTATTTGTGCATACACTCATTAGCATTGAAGTTACAGCTTATAGTTGTATATCTTCATTCAAAAAATGAGTTTTTTTGTTTTTGTATATATTTTTAGATCTTACAGGCCCAGACTGATTCACAACTACAAGATGCAGTTGCACAGGCAGCTAGCTTAATCAGTCTTGCTGGTCACAATGTTCGCATAACACTGGCAAACAAACAGGAGACTGTTTTGGATCTGGCTCATTGGTATGTCCTTCAGCGGACCCGTGCACCATTTGAAAGGTATGTTTATATCTGAACACATAATGTAATTGCACTTTGTCAGAAAAGTTTTATATAGTTTTATGGCTTTAAAATCGCAGAAATACAAGAGATAGAAGAGGAAAGCATATAACATGTTATACTGCTAACAAAGTGTGTCTACAGTATAAGAAAATTTACTGACCTTTACTGACTGACCTCAACTTCCATGTTATAGTGCACCAGTACAGGTGGACATAATAATTCATTGTGGAACCTCATCTAATTAAAAATCAGAAATACTAGTGCTACATGTTTCAAATCACATAAACTACACATTACAGCGTGTTTCCTTTTTATCAGGTTCAGAGATGGCTTAACGTCTCTGGGTATCCTAGATGCTCTCCAAAACTATCCTGTTCAGTCAAAGTGCCTTTTTTTGAAGGCTGAAAAGGCCTTAACCGCAAATGATGTGGAGAATCTCTTCCGAATCATTCATTCTGAAAGAGGGAGCAATGCATTTCAAGCAGAGTGCCGGACCCTGGCTTTCTGGCAAGACTATCTTCAGGATGCTGAAAGTAAGTTTAATATTTCACACAGTTTTCAACGCAAGACATTATTTTCAAACTTGTTTTTGTCTCCATCATAGTGGTACATGACAATGATGGAAAAATATATATTTATATTGCAATGTTTGAATTGGTGTTTATGTACTATAAATACATTAATTTAACATTTAAAGCTAATTTTGCCAAAAGTATTGGGTCATCCTCCTAGCTGAACACCTCTGGTGTGACTTTAAATACAGACCCTGAGCCAAAAACTCATCACCAAACAGCAGTGACTTGTATAAATGGGTACATTCATTCAGACACTTCCAAAACTGTTGCAACAGAGACGGCAATACGTTTGTCCATACAGTGACTGTACATGTCATTGGTGTTTGGTGATGAGTTTTTGGCTCAAGGTCCACATTTGAAGTCACACCAGAGATGTTCAGCTGGGATTCGGAGTTAGCTTTATGCAGACCAGTCAAGTTCTTCCACACTGACTCAATCAATCATTTCTTTTTGAACCTTGTCTTATACACAGAGGCTTGGAGAAAGATTATTTGCTACAGTCTTCACAAACTCCTATCTTCTATTCTGCTAAATGTCTCTTTATAATCACCAGACTGTTGTTAGTGTTGCATGTGACATTATGAGCAACACTTTCGTATATAATTACTCTTATAACAATTTTGCATTACTCCAGTGGTATCATTTAACATAGTATTCATTTAATTGTGGTACTCTCTTTTTTTTTTTTTTTTACAGTTGAAAACAATGTCTCTCTGGAGGATGTTCTTGTTTTCTTCACTGGATGTGACAGTATTCCAGCACTGGGTTTCTCTCCAAAGCCAAGACTTGAGTTCATTACCTGTTCCCGATTTCCAGTGGCCAATACTTGTGAAAATATTCGACGCATACCAGTTCATGCAGTGTACACTGCTTTCAGATCTGACATGGATTTTGCAATAAACAATTCACCAGGATTTGGAAGAGCGTGAGAGGTAATGTTTTCAAGGCATGTAGAGCTTGAGTTACACTACAGACCAAAAGTTTGGACACACCTTCTCATTCAAAGAGTTTTCTTTATTTTCATGACTATGAAAATTGTAGAGTCACACTGAAGGCATCAAGGGTTATTTGAGCAAGAAGGAGAGTGATGGGGTGCTGCGCCAGATGACCTGGCCTCCACAGTCACCGGACCTGAACCCAATCCAGATGGTTTAGGGGTGAGCTGGACCGCAGACAGAAGGAAAAAGGGCCAACAAGTGCACATGTGTTAATTCATAGTTTTGATGCCTTCAGTGTGAATCTACAATTTTCATAGTCATGAAAATAAAGAAAACTCTTTGAATGAGAAGGTGTGTCCACACTTTTGGTCTGTACTGTATGTAAGATTGTTTATGCTACCGATGTTATTTCACTTTGTTATTCATTGATACCAACATTCTGTATTTACTGTAACAACACATTAAAAAACAATAAAAGTAAAAGTATAAAATGTATTTCAAGCTATATGTTCCAGTCTTCTAACCTGAACAACTATGTTCCCCAGTTTCATTGTTATGAAAGAATTGTTATTTCTTTATAGGCTGTGTATGGCTTTCTTTTAAATAAATGTTTTTCTGTTCCTACTTTTTGTGCACTGGCTTATATTTTTTTGTGTCTACATTGGTGGGACTTGTGCATCCAAGACTTGTAACAAGACTGTAACATTTATTCTCATTTTATATAATATACTGTAGTTACAAAATTACACTACACAAAACTACATAAAATGAATGTATTTAATAACTTAAAATACAGGTTTCACCTTGAACAACAGAGTTAAGTGAAAACGTTTACAAGGATACATCATATAATATACACTATTTATATGGTGATAATGTTCAATGGTTCATTGTGAAAGTAAAGTGTATTTTGTGTTTAAATCATAGTTTTACATGCTAATGCCTTTTTCTGTCACCACAATAACTTCAATATGATAAACATTACCAAAATTACTTAGCAGACTAAGTATTTATTTTAAGCAAGTTACATGCTGTGAAAAAAAAAAAAAAGTTATATTCCATGATTTCTTGCAACATCAATATTCTCACTACCTGCATTGCCCCTGACATGATGTGGGAGTCCAAACAGATCCACTGCATTTTGGAAAAGTTGCAAAGCAGTTGATGCTCTGTTGTCTGTGCAACATCTCAGGTAGGTAATACAGCGGCTATAGCCATCAACTCCACCGTGAAACACAAATCCCCATGGATTTAACTTGTGGTTTGTGTCAATATGCCTGAAATAAGAATCATTTCTATTATTATTAACCACATTGGATGTACATCAATGTGTAACTTTTGTTTTTTTCTTGCCAAAAAGCTTTTTGTTGAAAATAAATAAATAAATAAAAAATCTCAATAATGTTTTTTCCCCCTTCACGTTTATACTTTAACTTTTTTTTATGTATTGTTATCTCTATTTTCATGCTTGCATCCCTCTTCCTCTCAAACTACCAGTGATGTAGGTCTCTCCTGATCCAGGGGTTTGTTGAAGAACCTCAGTAATATGACGATCTAGATCATCATTTGAAATGTTTGTGAAACTCCCATAGTCCACTAAACCAAGTTGTCTCCTGTGGTTGTACAGTGTTCGAATGTTTACAGACAACATTCATGATATGGCCATCCGGCTAAATCCTAAGACCCGCATGTGAATCAACAGAGCAGCTGATATGTTGTACCTCAAACGAGAAAAAAACAAAATCACAAAAATGTGGTAATTCACAAAGTGTTAATGCATAACTTGTATTAATTATTTTGTTTGCAACTTGCAAAGAGGTTAAAGTACAATAAATGATCATCACTCACCTCAACCTTCCTCCCTGTGATGCAGAATGTGCAATTCTACCACGCACTTGTGTATCAGCTTCTACCTGGAGGAATATTTCAGCCAACATTTCCCTAAAATATTCATAAATTCCTTCGAGAATGAAGCATAATGTTCTTTCAGCAACATATTGTTGACCATGACTGCCCATAACTGCTAAGAATGTTGCAAGACTGCAAATATGATCCTCGAGATGACGTGATGTAGACTCCTAATTGTTTATGTTGTTTGGAGTATGACCAACTGTTGCAAAATGTCTTGTAGCTCACCAAAGTATATATATATATATATATATATATATATATATATATATATATATATATATATATATATATATATATATATATTAGGGGTGTAACCAGGGGCGGCGCCAGGGGGGGTCTTGGGGGGTCTCAAGACCCTGCCAAAAAATGCCTTGACCCCCCATTTGACCCCCCAGCCTCTTCCTGATTAAAAAAAATATATATATTCGGGATAAAGATCCAAAAATGTTTCTCTTCAAACTACGCAGAACAATAATAAATAATTATTTCGATATTTATTCATACACTGAAACGAGAACCGTTTCTGTCAGACGCGTCCGATTCGAGAACCGATGAGCTGATGATAACTGCGCATGCGTGATTCAGCGCGAAGCAGACTGACACAGAGCGCATCTGAACCGACCTGATTCTTTTGGTGGTTGATTCTGAACTGATTCTGTGCTAATGTTATAAGCGCGGGTAAACCAAAGGCTTGAATGAAGGGCAATCATCGCCAATGACGGCATTACATCGAGCGCAAAAGAACCGGTGAACCATTTTTTTTTCAACTGGTTTATTTGATCGAATTGTCCGAAAGAACCGGTTCACTTGAGCACCTGCTCCTTTGCCCCTTAAGTGCCCTTTTGTCAAAGCAAAATTTCAATTTTTTTTTGTAATAACATAAACATTTGTGAATGCCTGCCCACGGCCAATTATAATATTAGTACAATTTATTAATAATAATCTAGCCGTAAATAAAATGACCAGCATGATGACAGTTCACCTGACTACGACCTCATCCAACCGGGAAGATTCCTCATGCTGCACGCGCATTTTTTAATTGCTACAGGATATTTTCAACATCGTGGCAGCTGGTAAGTGGTGTTTCATTCTCAGCGAAGTGATTTTGATGTTTATTTACTTATTATTATTTTACAAGAACGATGTGATGTGAGAACATGCAGATACGTTGTTTATATTGCTGTGTGTAGCCTGTAGTGTAGAAGTAACACAAGCGTGCTGTTTGAGGGAGAAAAGTTTCACAGGCATCGAGGGGTTTGGTCTTTTTTATGTTATTTGAATAAACTTTTATTATATTACAGTAGGCTACTTATTTATTTTTAACACGTAAAAATAATTATCACAACACTGGTAAGGCTTATTCAGATTTTCTCATTCTCTGAATTATCATTATAGAAATAAAAACAATTCAGAAATGAATTAAAATATAATTATATTTTAAATGTGATGCAAATATTTTTTCTACAATAGCAACAGTGTTTACAACAGCAAGACCACTTTAGCCTGTAAACTCAATAATATCTATCTGGAAATAAATGTAAAAATATCAATGTCAATAAAAATGCATAATATACCTGACATGAAAGTGCAGTGTGCAGGATATGAATAACAAATGTAGCCTGTCATTTGTTTACATTGCAAAGGTGTTTTTGTTGTTTAGTAGCAGTAATATGCAGTTATTAGCCATGTCCACTGTATTTTTTTGTTGGTTTTCATGAGACCCCCCTTGAAAAGACCAGGACCCCCCATTGCCCCCCCAATCAAAATTGTCTGGAGCCGCCACTGGGTGTAACGATACGCGTATTCGTATTGAACCGTTCGGTACGACGCTTTCGGTTCGGTACGCGGTACGCATTATGTATACCGAACGGTTCGTTGGAGTATTTAATTATATTTGAAAAAAAAAAAAAAAAAAGAGAGAGAGAGAAATATAATGATATGCGTTCAACAAGGTAGCCCAATAACCCAAACAACGTAACAGGCAACGCCCCTGACACTCCCGAAGAAGAAAAAAACACCATCTTATATGTTTATGTTAGGCTACTCAGCAGGCGCTCGCTCACTCAGTACGCGCTGAAGGCTCGTTGCAAAATAGCCAATGCGTTTAACAGACTAGAAATGAGAAGATCCTCCAATAACCAACAGGTCTGGTGTTTGGGTGCACTTTGGATTCCCTTTAAGCTATAATGGTGATGGCAAGAGAGTGGTTTCCTTTCCAAAGCGCTCGGGCAGAAGCGCTCATGAGGCGTCTGTCTTTGCTAAGCAACAATGACGTGCTCTCTCCATGAGACGCGGAAATTTCAGCGAAGGATAAATGGATTTGCAGCTCTAAAAATCGCTTGCAGTAGCTCTGCTACTAAATTTATTTCAAAATTGCAATCCATATACAACTATGATCAGCTGATCCTTCATCTTGGCTGAGCTCTCAACGTTGTTACGGGAAAGGATGAAGCTGATTGGTTGGTTCTTGTCACATGACCCGCGGTGCGCTTGCGGCATTCTGAAAAGTTGAGATGTTTTTACATTTTGCTGTATCTAAAACGTATCGAACCGAACCGAACCGAACCGTGACATCAGTGTATCGTATCGAACCGAACCGTGAATTTTGTGAACCGTTACACCCCTAATATATATATATATATATATATATATATATATATATATATATATATATATATATATATATATATATATATATATTCAAAACATTTGTCAAATTGAAAAACAAAGGTTAATATAACTTATAAGCAGAAAATATTCCAATCAAGTTATAATTTTAATTCAAAAACATAATTTTCACGACTGACTCACAGAATGATTCTTAACACAAAACATCATTTGAGATTTTCACTTTGGAAGAAGAAGAAAAAGATAATAGGAAGGAAAGTTTACTGTTATATAACACGCAAAAGGAGTTGCTATGATTAACTTATTTTGTGTAATTCTGGATTGAAAGGACACGAGGACTGTTTCCCTGAATACTGTATGTATCGTCAGATTGCATTGGACTGTTTAATGGTGGAACATTTTAAATGATGCATTAAATACATCCATGGTGAAGTAATGAGTGAAACACACATTAAAGAACCAGAAAGATTCATAAATCAGTACAATGCATTTTTTGAGTAAATGAGACTGTTATAAGAAATAACCTCCATCAGCAGCTGCAGTGTCTCTCAGCTGTATCAGTGCAGTCACTGTGACTCTGACTGACGGAGGTTTTTGTACAACTCTTTATCACTGTGTGAACACATATTGACTGTTTGGATAGTGAAAACTCTGACAGTAATAATCTCCTGTATCTTCAGTCTGGACTCCACTGATGGTCAGAGTGAAATCTTTTCAAGTATTTGCTGTTCCACTGCCACTGAATCTAGATGGAGTTCCTGACTGGAGGCTGTTTATGTATTTTATGAGGAGTTTAGGAGCTTCTCCAGGTTTCTGCTGATACCAGTATAAGTCGTTGGTGTATATTCCTACATCTATGTTACACTCTATTGTAGCTGTTTGACCGAACTGGACAGTTTTAACTTTAGGTTGAGTCAGTGTGATTCCTCTGGAGGCTGAAGAAGAGAAAATAAAGTCAGTTTGTCAGTAAAGCACCTTAATTAGCAGAATATTGGTATATTAAAATGGTAAAATAACAACAACAACAATAGCTTATTATTTAAGCTTATATATCAAACTTAATATTTCACCTTGAATAAAAGCTGCAGTGGTCCAGATGAGGATGATGATGTTGTTCATTGTTGTTGTTGTGTCTTGTGTGATGATGAAGATTGTGTTCTGTTCTGCTCTCAGTCATGAAGTGTTAAACTCACAGCTCTATAAACACTCTCAGAGCACTGAAGCATGTGCTGACCATGCAAAGAAGTGGGCAGGATTCACAACAGCTGTATTTTAAGGAGATGTTGTTACAGATGTTACATGTACTTACTCTAACAACAACGGTAAATTATGCATAATCCAAAACCCTAACCATAACCATACATTCATAGAAATTAATATTACTCAGTATTTATGTAATTACACTGCAACATCACCTTTAAATAAAGTATAGGATATTAAAATATGAACTTTAAACTGAATGCAATGTGACACAAAACCCTTTTTAAAATCACCCTCTTCAGAAATATTTATCAGCCATGATTCATTTATTATAATCATTTTATATAATAAAGAGTGAGTTTTTGCAAGTGAAGGGTGAGAATAAGAAGAATAAAACACTTTATGAAACATTATAAGCAAGATGAATTAAACATTGACATGATGATAAATTGATTTCAACTGAATAATCTTATTACAAGATTGCACAGTTAATATAGATTAATGTCAGAAATCAATATTGATTCAGTGGTGAGTCAGTGTTTCTCTCTCTGCTGGAGTGTGTGTTCACTCGAGTGGAATAGAGGTTTTTGTACGAGTGTTTCATTAGATTGTATCACTGTGGTGGACTTTCGGTGGAGGAACTAAACTGGTGCTCGGTAAGTCTGTTTAAATTATCCAGTGCAAACAAACTATTTAGATTGTGTACAATTATTATTATTAGCATTTTTTTTTTCATCCAGAACTTTATGTATTTCATTTTCTTTATTTTTATATAAATTAAATTTATATTTTGGTGACACAATAATGTTTTGTTAATATCACTTAAATACATTAGTCTCTGTGAAGTAACAATGAAAATTATTGTAAAGCATTTATTAATCTCAGTCTATTCCATATTAATTGTTTACTAATACAGTATTAAAATCCAAAGTTTTATCTGCTAATATTAATTAATGGACCCAAGTTGACATGAACTAACAATGAACAGTTGAACCTTTATTAATCATTATTAACTAAGATTAATAAATACTGTAACAAATGTATTGTTCTTTGTTAGTTAAAATGAATTAACGCATTAATTAAAGTTAACTTATGAACCTTACTGCAAAGTGTTACACATTTTATAAATATAGTCTTACAGGAAACATTTAAACTAAAATATTGTGCCGTTTAGATATTCAGATGATTTTAACTGAATTATTAAATTTTTCATAATGTGGCTCACTTTTGATTGTATTATTAGAAATTGGGAAATAAAAGATTTAAAATGAAAATAAAAATATTGTAAAATGTAAATGGAGCTACTTTCTATAGATCAATCGATGGTTTTGAATCTCCTTTGCTCATGTTGTGCTCATAATTCAGTGCATTTAAGAAAAGCTCATTATATATATATATATATATATATATATATATATATATATATATATATATATATATATATATATATATATATATAATTAAATAGTACATAGTTGCTTAATTTCTAATTCCAGTATCATTTGTAGTCACAAAATATCCGTGAAATTGTGTTTGAAGTTGAATTTCTCACTGTACTACAGTACAAAGACATCATTTAGGAATATAAATCTACTGGGATTAAAGCAGTAAATATCTTAATATATTTTGTTGCATTTTTTAGGTTTCATTGAAATGTATGTAGTGTTTGTGTTTTCTCTGTGTTTGTGAATGTGTTGTGTTTGTCTCCTGCAGCTGGTCCCACAGTGAAGCCCTCAGTGTCTCTGCTGCCGCCCTCTTCTCTGCAGATCTCTGGAGACTCAGCCGCACTGCTCTGCCTGCTCAGCTCTTACTCTCCACAGGGGGCGCTGGTGAGCTGGACACTGGACGGCTCAGAGGTCACCGAGGGGGTTGTGACCAGCGCAGAGAGTGAGCAGGACGGCCGCTACAGCCGCAGTAGTGTCCTGACCCTCAGCAAAGCACGCTGGGAAGCGGGAGAGCAGTACGTCTGCAGAGTAACACATGATGGAGCTCCTCATGAGGCCTCGTTCCACAAGAGTCGCTGTTAGTCGCTCGCAGTGCTGATGTTTCTCCAGTGAGCGCTGCTCTCTCCTGAAGATGAGCGTATCTGAGTGTCCTGTGTCAGGCAGGATTCACATGAGTCTAGTGCTGCAGCTGTAGTCATTTACAACTCAATACTGAAAGAGAGCTCTAGTGTCAAAGCACTGGCTGATCTTTCAATCTGCTGTGTTTGCTGCAACATTCAATAAAGCTTCTCAACAAACTCCATTTGTGTCTGACAACATCATTCAACTAACAGATGAAGATGCATGTAGTGTTTGTCCAGGTGTTTTTCAGAAGCTCGATCAGTAGCAGTAAATCTAGTCAAATAAAGCTCTTGGGGTTTGAACATGGTCTCTGGAGACAGAGCTGCTCTATTCTGAGAGGATCACAATCACTCCACCCTGACAATGCAAATGAGATTTTCAGCTCACACTCCCAGAGTCACTGTTTGATTGGTTACATGATCTGGACTGAAACACACCAGTTTCACTTCTGCTGTAGACCAGCAGCACACAGACAAACTCATTATTACGTTGTTAAGAAATGGTGAAAATATATATGCAAATGTCATTATAATAAATCGAGAATAAGTCATTCTAACACTACATGTGTAAGAATGTAAATATTTCTGTGGGTCAAACAGAACAACACGGTCTCACTCCCAACTCATACTGATTCTTGTTCATTACCCTTTAGCTTCATTTTTTGAAGTTCCTTCAGATTGACTGACAGGAATCATATATTACATCTAAAACATGATAATCATATTAAAACACTGACTCAGAAATGCAAGAATGATGTTGATTGTAATGATATTGTGTTATTAGTGTTTGTGTCGATCAGTGTTGTGTGTGATTGTGTTGTAGAGCAGCTGCAGTGTCTCTCAGCTGTATCAGTGCAGTCACTGTGACTCTGACTGACGGAGGTTTTTGAATGACTCTTTATCACTGTGTGAACACAGGTTTACTGTTGATCTCATGGTAACTCTGACAGTAATAATCTCCTGTATCTTCAGTCTGGACTCCTCTGATGGTCAGAGAGAAATCTTTTCCTTGGCTAGTTCCACTGCCACTGAATCTAGATGGAGTTCCTGACTGGAGGCTGTTTATTAGATATATGAGGAGTTTAGGAGCTTCTCCAGGTTTCTGCTGATACCAGGCTAAGTAGGTGCTGTATATTCCTGGATCTGTACTACACTCTATTGTAGCTGTTTGACCGAGCTGGACAGTTTTAATTTTAGGCTGAGTCACAGTGATTCCTCTGGATTCTGAATAAAATAAAATAAATTAGTTTGCAAATCTTCTTAACAGAATATCATATTGATGTAAACAATATCATTATCATTATCAAAATTAGACATCCTACCTTGAAAAAAAGCTGCAATGGTCCAGATGAGGATGATGATGTTGTTCATTGTTGTTGTTGTTGTGTCTTGTGTGATGATGAAGATTGTGTTCTGTTCTGCTCTCAGTCATGAAGTGTTAAACTCACAGCTCTATAAACACTCTCAGAGCACTGAAGCATGTGCTGACCATGCAAAGAAGTGGGCAGGATTCACAACAGACTGAGCTGATAAAAGACTAATAAACTAAAGTTACAGAATATATCATTACATATTCCATTAGATGAGCTGCCACCGCTGTAATAAAAACAAGAAACATGAGTCTGTTCATAAAGTATCAGGACTGACTGAAGTCTATCATGAATCCTCATGTGGGCCTGAAATTATAAAATCGACAGAAAACTTTTTGTTAAAGTCGGTGATAGATTACAACTTGATCATGTGAAGTTTTGTTGTTCCTGTGCTCCAATTAGGACCTGGGATTCACAACAAGCCTGTACAGTATATGTTTACAGTATATATATACAGTACCACTTTTGAGTGGAATTAGTGAAATTAACTTTTTGATTATATTCTAATAATAGGACCAGCACCTGTATCGGATTTAAAGTCAAAGTGAATCATGTCTATTGTAAATGAGATTAATTAAATCTTCAAATGATTATGAAAATAACTAAAAGGGCTTTTACACTGGGCTCGTTTGCTGCGGTCCGAGCCTGAACGCGATTGTTTATGGCGCAACGTTGGTCTGCTTTCACACTCAATAGTTGTATCAAACCCAGGTGCAGTCACCTTACATGGTAAATGGTAAATGGACTGCATTTATATAGTGCTTTCAACAGACCACATGGCCATTCAATGCACTTTACAATTTTGCCTCACATTCACCCATTCACACACTCATTCATACACCGACTGCAGTGTCTGCCATTCAAGGCGCCATCCAGCTCGTCAGGAGCAGCTGGGGTTAGGTGTCTTGCTCAAGGACACCTCGACACTTGGTCAGGTGGAGCCAGGGATTGAACCACCAACCTTCTGGTTTGTAGACAACCTACATAAACCACTGAGCCACTCATCGTAAACGTCACATGTTATTTTGGTGCAATTATGCACAGCATAATAATTAATTGTAATTATTTAATTTTAATTAATTTAATTTTGACTTTTAGGAGTGTGTGGAATCAACCTCAACTCTCTCGTGTGTTGAGGAAAAAATGATATCGACAGGATACTTTACTTCCTGAACAAGTGCGCACCTGAGTCCATGTTGCTTGCACATTCACGCAAACTGCGCCACAGTTCGGGAGCAACCGAACTCAGACCACCTTCTCCAGGTAGTCTCGGGTTCGGTACCCCAGTGTGCACCAGGGTCCGTTGACAGCGTTCACAGCGATGTTTCATGCAAAATGTGCCTGGTTCTGCACTAAACTGGCAGTGTCAAAGCCCCCTAAATAATGTTTCAGTTAATAACAAACAAGTTAATATTTTATTATAAATATTAAACATGGTAAAAATGACATAATAATGTAAATAAAGTTACTTTTTAATAGTTCAGTCAATGATTTTGAAACTCTTTTGCTCATGATATGCTTCAAAAACTTAGAAAATACTAAATATGTGAATGTTTATGTAACAGTATCAGGTGATTGACAGCAGTGTCATCCTATCAGCAAGTAGTACCTTTCATTTAAGTCTGATTGGCTGTTACCTGGGATGCGTCACGTCCGATTTCCCCGTTTGTTTTGCTAGCGTCGACGGTGGTTGTAGGTAAGCGAGCTGTGTTTTAATGGGTGATCCTTTCTGGAGTTTTCCTATGTATACGTTTTTAAATCATTGTTATCAATTAGTGCAGCTTTGGTGCGGTGCCCTCCGTGCTGCTTAGTGGGTCTGATGACTGTTCACCTCACAGGTAATGTTTATTGTTAAGAGCTCGTGATATGGTGCTGAAATGGCTGTGTGGGTTTAACATTCTTTCGGATATCAAATAGGCGTGATTCCCTGTATTCCATTGTGTAACCGGTGGGCATGACTGACCAATCCGTGTCTATTAAGCGTGCTATCTAGCGTGATCTCCTGATGGTAACCCAGATAGCAATTACATTTGGCCCGGATCCGTTTTAAGCCCCTTGCCTCCGTTTCTATCTTAAGAGATGTTTTCTGATTGTGAACCAGATCCTTGCCAGATAGAGGTTTCAGCTTAAACATTCTAACTGCCATCAGTTCAGTATTTATATAATTTTACAGATCTGGCCCAGATCACTTTTCCCATAGGTAACCGAAAGACATTAGCTGTGTCTGACACTGATTTGGTCCAGATCTGCAATATGAATCTGAGCCGATACTGTTTTCACATAGGCTACACTGGTGTGGCCCGAATCTGTGATACATATCTGAGCCGACTGCATTTAAAAAAGGGCTAAAAACTGCTCTGGCCCATATCTGCAAAACGGATTTGAGCCAACACTGTTTTGACCATAGACTGTCAGAGACTACCTGATGTGGACCACATCCGAAATACTTTTCTCAAACTGTGTGAAGAACTCCGTGGAATAAACATTTTCAAAACAACATGGTTACCTGTCTGCATATTTTTTTTTTATCTAGAGCATGAGATAAATGCATTGTCATTAAGCTGAGCAATATTATCAGTGTTTAAAAACTATACAGCAACATTTTGTGATGCTATAAGGTCCGTTACAGCACAGGTCCGTTTGAGCTCCGTTTTAGGTCCGTTTTACGACAGCGCCAAAAGTGCCAAGTAAACGTTGGGTCTCGCTTGACTGTCGTCTTGCAGATATGGTCCACATCCGAACCACGGACTTCAGTCAGAAGTGGCAAAAAAATAATAAAAAATATCATCAAACCAAGCTGTCAACAGAGATTTATCTGACCAGCTAGGCTACCACACGTAAGTTTTTATTTGTCTATGTGTTTATTATGTACATCTATTTTTATGCGTTTATTCTAATTTACTGTCTATTACTTAAACGTGCAAGTGAAATGCTGTTTGCTTGGTAGAAGTTACAGGCTGTTATTTGCGCACCAGTCTGTGTTATGTTAAAGCCGCATCTGCTATAGCCTATGAGTGTAGCACAGAATAGACCAATTATAGGATAACCGAATCAACTTTTTAATATCATAGCATATATTTGCGCTAATGTGCTGAATTTTAAAAGTTAGTCTTAGCGATGTCCAGACGAGTAAAAAACTTTTTGCGCATTTTAATATGCTTGCCTAGTGCGCACTGTCGGTTCCCTTTCGATACTTCACTCATACTGCGTATGGGGAAAAGCTCCTTTTTTCCTCGATACTGAAGCCTCTTTTCAATAACGCAGTGCAACTGCACTGCCATTGGTTTAATCTGTAAACTTTTTTAAAAAAATGACAGCGCTGCGTAGCTGCGCGTGCCTGTGGCGATGCAGTGTGCCAAAGCCCGCCAGAATGGGCGGGGCGAATGGCTATATAAGCAGGCAATCGCCAGAGGACATCAGATCTTACTCCTTCAGCGACGACTTCACTTCGCTGGATCTTTGCTGAACGCCTTTGCCTGGAACGAGCTCTCGCCGTCGAAGAGGCACCGCAGCGGACCAGCTGAGACCGCCGACCGCCTGCAGCGCTGGCGTTCTCGCAGACAGCCGCTCTTAGCGCCGATCTCGCGCCGCCCGCCTTCCGCTTCCGGCCGCTTCTCAGCGATCTCCTGCCGCCATCCGGCTCTAAAAGAGCGTTTCTAACGGCGGCGGCCCCTCTGCATGATGACGACGGCCATGGTGAGTGTGTTTTCTGCCTGGGAAAACCCCACGCTGAGGCTGCACTCACTGAGACTTCATGCTGCTTTTGTGAGAGCATGAGTCTCGCCTCTCCGGCTCGCGGATTGCTTTCTTTAATGAAAAGACAGCGGGGAAGAGGGGCTCAGCGCCCGGATTTGGGTGAGCTCACGCCGGCTCAGCGCCTGCGTGCCTCACCCTCTCCAATGAGAGAGCCGTCCCCTGTCCTCTTCTCACGCCCAGAGCAGCGTCCCTCGGCTGAAGCGAGCGACCTTGTCTCTTTTGGCGGATCAGAGGACGAGCCGTTTGACGACTCCATGTCACTCGCGGCTTCTGAAACGGAGGACTGGGCCGGTGATTCTGACCCCGCCCACTTGCCGTCACTGGAGCCCATCGACGCCAGAGCTGGGATGGATGCCGAGCTTCTCCGCATCCTCTCCAAGGCCGTTGAGGAACTCCATTTGGAGTGCGCCCCCCTTAAGAGCCGACACGCAGCAGGCTGGACGAGTGGTACCTGCCAGGACGCTGACAGGCCCCCGCCAGCGCTCTGCCCCGTTCTTCCCTGAGGTTCATGATGAGCTGACAAAGTCGTGGCGCGCCCCCTACTCGGCCCGCCTACGCACTTCCTCTGCAGCTCTCAGCTCAGTAGATGGCTCTCAGGAGAAGGGCTATGAGCAATTGCCGCCCCTGGACGAGGCCGTGGCTGCTCACCTCTCACCACTCACTGAGACTTCATGCTGCTTTTGTGAGAGCATGAGTCTCGCCTCTTTGCGCTCGCGGATTGCTTTCTTTAATGAAAAGACAGCGGGGAAGAGGGGCTCAGCGCCCGAATTTGGGTGAGCTCACGCCGGCTCAGCGCCCGCGTGCCTCACCCTCTCCAATGAGAGTCGTGGCGCGCCCCCTACTCGGCCCGCCTACGCACTTCCTCTGCAGCTCTCAGCTCAGTAGATGGCTCTCAGGAGAAGGGCTATGAGCAATTGCCGCCCCTGGACGAGGCCGTGGCTGCTCACCTCTGTCCCCCCGAAAGCCACGGCCCAGGCCATTGGACGATCCATGGCCAACCTGGTTGTGCTGGAGCGCCACCTCTGGCTCAACCTAGCAGAGATTAAGGAGAGCGACAAAGTGGCCTTTCTCGATGCCCCAGTCTCTCCATCCGGTCTCTTCGGGCCAGCCGTAGAAGGATTTACAGAGCGCTTCACTGCAGCACAGAAGTCGTCCCAAGCCATGCGACACTTCCTGCCCAAGCGCTCCACCTCTGCCCCGAGTCGCCCCAGGACTGCGCCGACTCAGCACCAGAGCAAACCTGTCCCTTCTACCCCCCAGGCGGCGCCCCCTAAGGAGCAGCACCCAGCTCGCCCCACTAGGCGCGCTAAACCGCCCAGACGTCAGGGCCCCCGGCAAAGGATTGTGCTGGACCCGACGCCCTCTAAATCCTCCTGATCGTTGGGGAAGAAAGAGGAAGGGGCAAAGTCTCGCCACGGCCGGACCACCCCAGAAGCTCTCTCGCCTTCCTGCTGTGCGACCTGGGCCCACCATTGTTGCGTCCATGCAAAGCACCGTTGTTATGGCGAACACAATAAATATTTCACATTTTCAAAAAGAGAGCAGTTTTCCTCTTCCACACTCGTCAGTGTTCAGGCCCCTAATCAGCGGCCTGCCATCCGACACTATCCAGCCTCTTGTCACGCGGGCTGAGGCCTGGCAGGCCATCTCCAGAGTGTCCAAGTGGGTGTTGGGGATAATAAAACACGGCTACTCACTGCAGTTCGCCCGAAGACCCCCGCGTTTTCGCGGGGTGATTCCCACCTTGGTTGAGCCGGACGATGCTCAGGTCCTCCGCACCGAAGTGATGACGCTGTTAAGGAAGGGAGCCATAGAGGTAGTTCCTCCCTCAGAAAGCAGATTGGGGTTCTACAGCCGTTATTTCCTTGTCCCCAAGAAAGATGGCGGTCTCATACCCATCTTAGACCTCAGGCACCTGAACCCTTCCCTCATGAAACGGAAGTTCAGGATGTTGACATTGAAGCAGATCCTCACGCAGATTTGACCCGAGGACTGGTTCTTCTCGCTTCTCGCGTTCGAGGGTGTGGCTTACCAATATACAGTCCTTCCCTTTGGGCTGTCTCTAGCTCCCCGCACTTTCACGAAGTGCATGAAAGAGGCGCTTTCCCCTCTGAGACAGATGGGAATCCGCATTCTGAACTTATTCTAGCCCAGTCACGAACCGAGCTAGACCACAACAGATCCGTGCTCCTGAGCCACTTAGAGTGCCTAGGACTCAGGGTCAATTTCGCCAAGAGCTCACTGCTCCCCAGCCAACGTATTACGTTCCTGGGAGCAGTTTTCGACTCAGTCAATATGAGGGCGGTCATATCACCAGAGCGCGCTCTGGTACTTCAGCAGCTCACGGCCTCTGTCAGGAACAAAGCCTGTTTCCCTCTGAAGTTCTTTCAGAGGATGCTAGGGCTGATGGCTTCCGCCTCCCCAGTTTTACAACTCGGCCTCCTACGAATGCGGCCCCTGCAATACTGGCTGAAATTCCGGGTCCCACCTCATGCTTGGCGGCATGGCCGCTTTCGCATCAGGGTCAACGAGGCCTGTCTAGCAGCCCTGGAGCCTTGGATGAACCCTGTTTGGTTCAGTCGTGGAGTACCCCTACAGGCGGTTTCCAGAAGGATTGTGCTCTCAACAGATGCGTCCAGCCTGGGTTGGGGTGCTCTGTGTGAGGGCAGACCAGCCTTCGGCTCGTGGTCGCACGAGGAAAGCCATCTCCATATCAACTGCCTCGAGATGCTGTCAGTGGAACAAGCCCTTCAATCCTTTCAGGCGATCCTGGAAGGGCGCCACATCCTAGTCCAGTCGGACAGCATGACAGTGGTGTCCTACATAAATCACCAAGGCGGCCTTTCGTCCAGCCGCCTCTGCGCACTGGCAAAGCGCCTCTTGGAATGGGCATTACCCAGGTTGCGATCGCTCAAGGTGACACACATACCTGGCAAGACGAATCTGGGAGCAGACATGCTTTCACGGAGCAATGTCCCCTCGGACGAGTGGATGCTCCATCCCCAGACGGTTCTCAAAATCTGGGAGATTTTCGGGAAGGCAGAGGTCGACCTCTTCGACTCAGAAAGCAACTCTCATTGCCCAACTTATTTTTCAAAGGAAACAGATGCGCTGGCCCACAACTGGCCCAGCCTCCTTCTTTATGCTTTTCCCCCGATCACTCTGATCCCTCAGGTCATCAGACGAGTCAGGGAAGACGGGCACAGAGTCCTCCTAGTGGCCCCACTCTGGAGGAGCCAAGTTTGGTCCTCGGAGCTTTTCAGGCTTTCCATGAAAGCCCCATGGCCGATCCCCCTGAGGCGGGACCTCCTCTCTCAGGCGAACAGGACAATCTGGCATCCACAGCCAGAACTCTGGGCTCTGCATGTATGGTCCCTCGATGTGAGCCTCTGAGCCTCCCCGGGGACGTGCTACACACCATTGCTCAGGCAAGAGCCCCGTCTACAAGACGCCTCTACGCCCAGAAATGGTCAATCTTTGTTGACTGGTGCTTCGTACAAAACAAAGACCCTGTTGAGTGTGACGTATCTCCGATACTGTCATTTCTCCAAGAGCATCTAGAGAAGGATCTCACCCCTTCCACGCTCAAGGTTTACGTAGCAGCCATCGCAGCATTTCATGCTCCTATTGCTGGCCAATCAGTGGGTCGAAACAGCCTCATTGTGCGTTTCTTGAGAGGTGCTAGGCGGTTGAAGCCCCCACGTCCTCTCACCGTTCCCACTTGGGACCTTCACACGGTCCTTGGAGCTCCCTTTGAACCGCTGCAGTCAGCTGACCTTCGGCCCCTAATGCTCAAAACCGCTCTGCTACTTGCAATAGCATCGGTCAAGCGTGTTGCCGATTGCAGGCCCTCTCGGTGAGCCCTGCATGCCTTGAGTTTGGGCCCAATGACTCTAAGGTCATTTTAAAACCCAAGCATGGCTACGTACCTAAAGTGCTCTCGACGCCATTCAGAGCACAGGTAATTTCCCTCTCAGCTCTGCCTCCGTTGTCAGGTGAGCGGGAGCTGGAGTTACTCTGCCCAGTGAGGGCTTTGAGGATATACATTGAGCAGTCACAGCAGTTCAGGCAATCTGACCAGCTTTTTGTCTGCTTTGGTGGCCGCACCAAGGGGTCTTCGGTCTCAAAGCAACGCCTCTCGCGTTGGATAGTTGAAGCTATCGCTCTATGTTACTCCTCTATGGGCCTTGAGTGCCCCATAGGAGTAAGAGCCCACTCTACTAGAGCGATGGCCTCTTCATGGGCCTGGTCTAGTGGTGTCTCTATCAAGGACATCTGTGAGGCGGCCGGCTAGTCCTCGCCGTCCACTTTTGTCAGATTCTATAACTTGGATATCCCGACCTTGCATGCTCGGGTTCTTTCGGTTTGATACGACGGCCTCTAGCAGACTCCGTCATCATACCACCTCCAGGGAGCTAGCTCCCGTTTTAGCAGTGTAGCGTCAAGGGTTCGATGGCTCCGGCCCTCTCACTTATCCTCTGGACCCCAGGGTGTTCAAGATGAGTCTTGTCGTTCCCTTCCGTGGCACGGCGCGGTTGAATTCGTTCCCCATACGCAGTATGAGTGAAGTATCGAAAGGGAACGTACTCGTTTACGAACGTAACCTCGGTTCCCTGAGATACGGAACGAGTACTTCGTTATATGCCGTGCCACGAGGCTGCGGGTTCAGTGTCGTCGCTTCAGTCGTATGACCTGATTTCCTATGCCGATTGCCTGCTTATATAGCCATTCGCCCCGCCCATTCTGGCGGGCTTTGGCGCACTGCATCGCCACAGGCTCGCGCAGCTACGCAGCGCTGTCATTGGTTTAAAAAAGTTTACAGATTAAACCAATGGCAGTGCAGTTGCACTGCGTTATTGAAAAAAGGCTTCAGTATCGAGGAAAAAAGGAGCTTTTCCCCATACGCAGTACTCATTCCGTATCTCAGGGAACCGAGGTTACGTTCGTAACCGAGTACGTTACGTTCAATAAAAAAAAAAACACACATGGCTTGTTTCTCAAGTCCAAGTTTCATTTTTTGAAATGGATTGAATCATTATTTAAAATAATCTTGGAGATTTTTGAATTGCCTAAATCATAAATGCAGCCGGAAGCCTGCAGCGATGTTTTTCTTTTGTTATGGCAGTATATACTCTGTATATATTTTTTCGAGAATGTTGCACTCCTGTTGCTGTTATTCTGCACAAAACTTCATGCCAATAAATAAGAAATATTGCTGACTTGTGCGTTTCCGGCGCTCTCTTTACTTTCGTCCGTTATTTGATGTTGAAAAAGGAAACGTCTTTTTTTAGACATGGAAAATCGATTCAATAAACACTTATGTCTTAAAAATCAAAAATATTTTTTTCACAAAAGTGACAGCCCTAGTAGTAGGGAGATGAGTGAAGTAGCCTACTTTTACTCTCTAAGAAGTACGAGGATAAACGACATACAAAAGAGGATGACAATCGATCCTTTCCGCACAGATTTCCATTGATTCAATTCTTCCAGTTTTGATGTCTTCGTAAAACAGCATACACCAACAATAATGCCTTCTGTTTATTCTTCTTATTCTTTTTATTACTAGGCCTAATTGGGGCTACGTCTTAACCTCAATGGTTAGATATAGTTCATTTGTCTTATTCAGTTTTACATGACCAGTTTTTTTTATTATTATTATTAGGCTATTATTTTATTACAGTTCCATCAACTAATGCACAAATCGTTATAGAAGTAGGCCGAGAAGGATGGGCATATCTTCATTTTGAGCAAATGCAATATACGTCTGCCTGTTTTGTCGTCATGTAGGACTAGCACTAATCCAAATGTCTCATTCATCCTAATCAGTAATGCTGTTTTCCAGGTGCTGAAGCTGAAATATGGAGGCATGCTATAAGGTGGTTTGCCCTTTCGGCGGACAGGAGAGGAGGGCGCCAGGAGAGACTGGCGCGTCAGCAGCAGGAGCAGCAACAGCAACAGCTGCCAAAGCACCCACCTAGTGATTTTGTTTAAGTGCATGTTTTTTTTTTCCACGTTGTGTTTATAGCCTGTGCGTTTTTTTTATCCATTAGTTATGTGTATGTTGTTAACTGTGTTTTGTGTTTAATTGTTGACTTTGTTCATGACTTTGTTTGTTTTTTATAATTAAATATATGAATTCGTGGTCATTAATTCTGTGTTTGTTAACTTTGTTCACGTTGTTTTAGTATGACAAAAATGACGAAAATAAGGCAAAAGGTCAATCCAGTGGTGATTTAAGCGGATTCGTAACACATCCAGCACAGCTCCGGTAGGTGGAATCGTTTCACGCACTCGTTACATATCTGTAACGGGATGATCAGGCGGTGCTGGATCGGCGCTGGCACATATCCGCAACAACCCCTAAAAACAGACCAGAAACGGCTTCGGCCCGATGTGCGTTTGGACTCAGGAACGAGTCCGTGAGGCGGATGCGTGCCAGACCCGGCTCTATTGTTTTGCGGTTGCGGCCCTGTTCCATTACAGCGTCCAGTGGCTATCTGGGAAGTGTTTATACGTTACTATGACTGGGAGTGAAGATAGTATTACGATTGGTAACATCTCCGTTTGGTTGTTATAGGATTCTCCTTCTCGTTCTATGCCGTGATTGTTGCTACTGTCTTCACACTATTAAAGTGCTGCGGTTAATACGGCCGCGCTGACGCGATCATCACTAAAGAGACTGACTGCTCGTTTGGTTCTTATCGTGGCGTTATATTTGACCCTGGATTGTGTGGGGAACCAGTTGGTTCCTTCCACTTGTAGGGGAGCTAGCTGCCCTTTGTGTCTTTGTTTGATTTGAAACCTCTTTTGTTTATTTTCTGTTAACTAACTTCAAATTTTTGGAAGTATAGTTTGTTTGGTTAACTTGATTTTTATTTCATATTTATGTAAAGCCATTTAAACAGTGTGTAATATTTAATCAAGCCATTTAATTGCTTGGTTCATGTGATAAACCATCTATAAGTACAATTTTATTTGTGTGTGTGAACCTCTATTGAGCTAAAATTGTCTTGTATTATTTAGGTGACCAACTAATTGACTTTCCTGCGCTTGAAGGTTTTTTTTTTCTTTATTTTTGTCATTTACATTTATTGTTGTGAGGATTTGCTTTATTGATGTCCATCTAGTCATTTTTTTTTATGAACATTGTTATAGTTTCTTATCTTTATTTTGCAGGCGCTGGGGTCCCACGGGTGGATTGCTCTTCCTCCTCCTGGTGGTGGTCCTTTATCGTGTGCAGTGTACATTGTTGAGTGTGTGACTGTGTGATTAAGTGACACGGGGTGTGTGTGCATGTGGAAGTGTTCCTGCCGTTGGGAGCCCCAGGCCTGCCGGTATTTAGTTTCTGTTTTTGCATGTTTTTCTTATTGTTTAGTTTAAAGTGGGTTTCAGTGTCCAACATTTTAAAGTATTCTTCTATTAATAAACATTTGTATTTTTGTATTACTCCCGTCTCTTGCCTAATTCTATGAGGGAACCGAACCTGTGTGCTGTGCTCATTGTTTTTCCCTGGGGCTAATCCCTAGGGTGGCGTAGTCGGACTTTATTTATTAGGGAATAAAAATGTGCTCTTGTGTTCCAAAAATTACACCGTCCGGCCACATTTAGAAAAGTTGAATCAACTATTTACTATTACAGTTTTTTTCAATACCTTTAACAAGTTTCCTAAACTCTTAACACGGTTAGCACAACATCCATCTGTGTAGTCTATACAATTACACATTTCTAGTTGCTCTGACACAAAATGCATACAGTTAACACCAATTTAAAATGCTTGAATTTCTTTTACACACAAGCTCAACCAAGACCAAAACAATGTAATTTTACAGTCAAATTTACAAATGCTTTCACACTGTATGTCAGAACAGATAACATCATGTTCTAAGACTAACTTACAACTAACTTACAAACGTAGAAGTTTGGGCAGATTAGATCACATTTATTTATTTACTTTTTATTCTACTGTGGCTTTTTCTGTTCTTTAAATTTAGTATTTTCACATAATGACAAAAATTATAAATAAAGTTTTTCTCAGTCACATTTCTTGAATCATTCTTGACATTTGCAAAACAGTAAATGCATTTCTCAAAACAACTCGTACAAATAGCAAAACACCATGGATTACATGCAAAAGCCAGCGTCTTGCTCAAAATCAAGATCAAAATCAAAATTCATGCCAAATTTACAAACAAATCTAATAATGATGGGTAAAAATGAAAAATGTGCTTGACAGTTTATAACAACTAGATTATGTAACCATTTTGCATTTCATGACTTATACGATGAACTAAAGACAAGATGTTTTGATTGGTAAGATTATTGCACAGACAGCTGTATAATACATTTTGAGCAACATGATATGAGCTACTGATAATGTAGGGAACTGCAGATAAATGTGCATACTGTAATCAATTGCATGAATGTACAAAAGCAACTTGTTCAAAATAATGATAAACTGGTTTTATGATGTTTATAAATGACTAGATGATGTGGAGGTTGTACAAGTAGTTTTGAGAATTTGATTTATGATTTGAGAAATGCACCAAAGTGACTGAGAAAAACTGTAAATGACAGCTATATTGCATTTTTTTTTTTTTTTTACATATTTTTTTTCGTTAGAAAAGGAGTTTTCGCTCCTTTTCTAATGTCCTGTTGCAAATAAAGTCTTAACTGCAGCAATTCTGTGTCTGTATTTTGTTTTATTTTATTTTTTTACATAAACTGTACATTTTATAAAGCTACTCTGAGATGGTCATTCATTTTTTGTATTGAATTTCTGCAGCAAAAGAAACATAATGCATGCATTTTAGGGGTGTAACGATACGCGTATTCGTATTGAACCGTTCGGTACGACGCTTTCGGTTCGGTACGCGGTACGCATTATGTATACCGAACGGTTCGTCGGAGTAATTAATTATATTTGAAAAAAAAAAAAGAGAGAGAAAGAAATATAATGATATGCGTTCAACAAGGTAGCCCAATAACCCAAACAACGTAACAGGCAACGCCCCTGACACTCCCGAAGAAGAAAAAAACACCATCTTATATGTTTATGTTAGGCTACTCAGCAGGCGCTCGCTCACTCAGTACGCGCTGAAGGCTCGTTGCAAAATAGCCAATGCGTTTAACAGACTAGAAATGAGAAGATCCTCCAAAAACCAACAGGTCTGGTGTTTGGGTGCACTTTGGATTCCCTTTAAGCTATAATGGTGATGGCAAGAGAGTGGTGGATAAAAAAACAACGGTATGTCGCATCTGCAACATGACAGGGTACACCAGCGGGATTACAAAAAAAAAAAACAAAAAAAAACAGCGGGAATATCTGGGATATATGCGTCAGTAGCCTACTATCTGGGAAAAGACGAAAAAAAGGAGAAACATGCACGCAGCAAACTATCCCTGCAGCATTACTATAGCTTACAGGAGGGAATCCAACCCAAACACCAGATCTTATATTTCTGGTCTGTTAAATGCATTAGACATTTTGCAACGAGCCTTCAGCGCGTGCTGAGTGAGCGAGCGCCTTAGGGGCCGTTCACATATCGTGCCTAAAAACGCATGGAAAACGCTAAGCGCGTCTTTCTCCTGAGGCGTCTGTCTTTGCTAAGCAACAATGACGTGCTCTCTCCATGAGACGCGGAAATTTCAGCGAAGGATAAATGGATTTGCAGCTCTAAAAATCGCTTGCAGTAGCTCTGCTACTGAATTTATTTCAAAATTGCAATCCATATACAACTATGATCAGTTGTTCCTTCATCTTGGCTGAGCTCTCAACGTTGTTACGGGAAAGGATGAAGCTGATTGGTTGGTTCTTGTCACATGACCCGCGGTGCGCTTGCGGCATTCTGAAAAGTTGAGATGTTTTTACATTTTGCTGTATCTAAAACGTATCGAACCGAACCGAACCGAACCGTGACATCAGTGTATCGTATCGAACCGAACCGTGAATTTTGTGAACCGTTACACCCCTAATGCATTTACTAAACCCAACGAAACAAAAATGTAGAGAGGCTTCAAAAGAAACTACAGTGCAAAACACAATCTATGATCAATAGAATAAATTGTCTATTGTATAAGGAAAGACCTGAAGCATAAAATAATGCAGTTTCTGTAATTTCAGCTGATGATAGTGTTTTTTTTTTTTTTTATCATTGTGTTATGATTGTCTAAATGTTCCTGTTGGAAGAGAACATGTGTTAGTGTTTTGAATAATTATTTGATTTTGAAACATGTTTGCAGTGTTTTGTTAGACATAGTGTATTGTGTTAGTTTATTATTGTATTTTGAAAATTAGTTTTGGGGTTTAGTTTAGAATGTGTGATTAAATTGATGAAATGAACCGTTTTGCCAATTGTGTGTTTTACGTGTGTTGGTGCGTTTAGGAAAGAAGTTTAGCAAACTTGTTAAATGTATTGAAAAAACTGTCATAGCGATTGTAAAAAAACTGTATTATAAAATAATTTGCAATTGGTTTGAGATATTAATTCAATAGCAGCTTGAAAGTTTTAAATTTTTTCAAGTTTAAACATATTCTTAATAGTGTAAGAACATTTTAGTTTCAAGTAAGACGATGTAAAAACTTTATGGTGAGATTTGAGACTATACTGGTCAGCATTCATGTGCATCGTTCCATTTTATGAGGTTTCATTTGAATGTATATGTGATAGTATTTAGTTTGTATATTGTGTATACAGTATTATCAGCTGTAGTGATGTTGAATATCATGAATGATGAGATTGTAGTGATTTTGACTGCACTCCTCATGTCTGCTGCTGAAAGTCCTGTTGAAATGCTGTGAATGCTGCAGGGCAGAAGAGTGCTGGAGCTGCAGTGTTCTTTCTCTGTGTTTGTGAATGTGTTGTGTTTGTCTCCTGCAGCTGGTCCCACAGTGAAGCCCTCAGTGTCTCTGCTGCCGCCCTCTTCTCTGCAGATCTCTGGAGACTCAGCCGCACTGCTCTGCCTGCTCAGCTCTTACTCTCCACAGGGGGCGCTGGTGAGCTGGACACTGGACGGCTCAGAGGTCACCGAGGGGGTTGTGACCAGCGCAGAGAGCGAGCAGGACGGCCGCTACAGCCGCAGTAGTGTCCTGACCCTCAGCAAAGCACGCTGGGAAGCGGGAGAGCAGTACGTCTGCAGAGTAACACATGATGGAGCTCCTCATGAGGCCTCGTTCCACAAGAGTCGCTGTTAGTCGCTCGCAGTGCTGATGTTTCTCCAGTGAGCGCTTCTCTCCTGAAGATGAGCGTATCTGAGTGTCCTGTGTCAGGCAGGATTCACACGAGTCTAGTGCTGCAGCTGTAGTCATTTACAACTCAATACTGAAAGAGAGCTCTAGTGTCAAAGCACTGGCTGATCTTTCAATCTGCTGTGTTTGCTGCAACATTCAATAAAGCTTCTCAACAAACTCCATTTGTGTCTGACAACATCATTCAACTAACAGATGAAGATGCATGTAGTGTTTGTCCAGGTGTTTTTCAGAAGCTCGATCAGTAGCAGTAAATCTAGTCAAATAAAGCTCTTGGGGTTTGAACATGGTCTCTGGAGACAGAGCTGCTCTATTCTGAGAGGATCACAATCACTCCACCCTGACAATGCAAATGAGATTTTCAGCTCACACTCCCAGAGTCACTGTTTGATTGGTGACATGATCTGGACTGAAACACACCAGTTTCACTTCTGCTGTAGTCAAGCAGCCCAGGTGAAAAGGAAATATATTTAAATGGTGCTTTTTTTGGACATACTTAGTATATTTTGTTTTTAACTATTGTGTACTTACATTAAAAATTAATAATTTAAAAAAATGCACTTATTGTGTACACAAGTTTTTACATTGCACTTTAGTACTGTAGGAGCCATAAGGCTATTAATAATGTTACTTGATGTCATGGCTGTATGTAGCTAGGGTCTGTACTTCCCCCTGTGGTAAAGGGAAAGAATTGCACCCCTTTGGGGACTTCCTCAAGGCAGCCATCTTAAACAGGAAGTGATGTGGCAAAGGGGAAGAGGGAAGGGAGACAGTTTTTTGAACTACATTATACCACACTGTTTGTTTTTGAATTAAGAGTTTTGTTTCCAAGTTTTCACCTTTTGGTTACAATAAATCTCAAGTCTGGTTAAAACAGGTGTAGCGTCAAACATACTTTCCCTCACGGAAGTGGCTTAAGAAGGAAAGGAAGCCACTACAAGTACATTAAAATTGTACAGCAGCATATATAATACCTTGACTAGAATACATAATAAATGAAAGATCAGTGAAATGCTACGGCAGAACTTTTTTACAGGTTTTTTTCGATTGCTAAATGACAGTGAGCACAACTGGAGCTACATGTGCAAATCTCTAATATACTGTATGTGTGAAAATTAACTTGAACACTATAGACACATTGGGTAATTGCAACCACTCAAATACACAACTGAAGGCACTTACTTGCAAAACTGAACACCAATCAGCCAGCTACAAAAAGCCCTCAGTTTAGCCATTTCAAGAACTTTGCAAGCATGGATGGAGGGAGAGCAAGAGGCAGAGGAGGAGGTCAAGGTCGAAGAGGCCATGCACGGACCCATATTTCTGATGACATAAGAGCAACTTTGGTGGACCATGTCATCAACCATGGCCTGACTATGAGGGAAGCTGGGCAAAGAGTCCACCCACATCTAAGCCGCTTCACAGTGGCATCTGTAATAAGAACATTCTCACTAGAAAACAGGTATGTCTACACCTCTCTACTCAGATGGTATTTACAGCACTGTACTACAGTATATTACATTACCACATCACATGTACAGGGTATTGCAGGGTGCTAATGCTCCGTTTGCAGCCAAAGTGGTAGTTTTTGTGAAACATACCATGATTACTTCCAGTATATTGAGATGTTTCAGTACAGTGGATGATACAGTATATACAGTAAAGTACTGCAAGAAAAAGAAGCAAACCGATTACAATTTTTGGTTGTATTTCTCTAGAATGACTAGAAGACCTTCTGGGGGAGGACGCCAACGCCTGTTCACACAACAGCAGGAACTTGCCGTTGTGGACCTAGTAAGGGCAGACAATGCCATCCGTCTCCACCAGCTACGACAGAAAATACTGGCAGACAGGCAAGTGTTCAACAACATAAACCATGTGAGCATCACCACCATCAGACGCATCTTGGGAAAACACAGCATCACCATGAAGCAGCTTGAGAGGAACCGTGACAGGGTCAAAGGACTTCGAGCTGAATATGTACGGGTAAGTGTAACTGTCCTTTACATTTACAATACAGTATTGGTGAAATCCAGTATCAGCTGAATATGTACCATATCTGTTCCACATGGATCCATTCCGTTCTGTATGTGTTGCACTCTAGTACAGTAATATGTATGTTTTTTTTTTGTTACAGAGAATCTTGGCCATGGATGGAGCTGCACAGCATCATGAATTAATTTTCATTGAAGCTGGATTCGACCTGAGCAAAACAAGATGAAGGGGTCGTAATGTAATTGGCCATCGGGCAATTGTGCACATCCCGGGGCAGCACGGGGGAAATATCACATTGTGTGCCGCCATAAGCCTTCGAGGGCTTCTGCATCATCATGCAAAACTAGGTCCATACAATAGCCAACATATACTCACATTTCTAGATGCTCTCCATAATATAGTTGTACAGAACAGACCAGATCAGCCCAGGTTTGTAGTGGTATGGGATAATGTCAGTTTCCATCGGGCTGCTCTGGTCCAGACCTGGTTCACCAACCACAATCAATTTGAAGTGGCATACTTGCCCCCTTACTCACCATTTCTAAACCCTATAGAGGAATTATTTTCGGCTTGGAGATGGCGTGTATATGACCGCCAACCACATACCCGCATGCCTCTTCTGCAGGATGGAACAGGCCTGCGGCGACATTCAGGTGACCGCAATCCATGGATGGTTTCGACATGCAAGGGGATATTTTCCCCGGTGCCTAGCAGGAGAAGACATTGCTTGTGATGTCGATGAGGTCCTGTGGCCAGACCACAACAGACGGCGGGATCCATGAGTCCACGTATGCACAATTGCCATGATTTTCTCAGTTTACAGTATAGTGTTTGTTTCTATTACAGTTTTTGCCCGTTGCTTGAACACATTTTGCAAAACTTCGCTCATTGTGCCAAAACTCTACACACAAGTAAACATGACACAACACTGGGAAATATACCATTCACATCTGTGTCAAATTGAAACTCTAATATCAAAACCTAAACTCTGCTATCAAAACCTAACATTCCTTTGTCAAAATGTAACTCTTATGACAAAATGAAACATACTTCATCATATACATACACTTTCAGATCAGGGGGAACACACTAGTCTACTTTATATAAAACACTGCAGTCTTTGATTTTCACTGTTTATTCAGAAGGCATATTTTCAGGAGAGTTTCAAACATGTGTTTGAGGTATGGTAACAAAAGCTTCAAGTTGTGTTACTTTAGTCTAAGCATGGGTCTATAGTGTTCAAGCAACGGGCAAAAACTGTATTATTTTTTTTATTTTTGCTTCATCTGAATTCATGTTACTGCAATGTACAATATTGAGCAGGCCTATTTGCTTTTTTGGTTGTTTGAAACTCTCCTGAAAATATGCCTTCTGAATAAACAGTGAAAATCAAAGACTGCAGTGTTTTATATAAAGTAGACTAGTGTGTTCCCCCTGATCTGAAAGTGTATGCATATGATGCAAGTATGTGTCATTTTGTCATCAGAGTTACATTTTGACAAAGGAATGTTAGGTTTTGATAGCAGAGTTTAGGTTTTGATATTAGAGTTTCAATTTGACACAGATGTGAATGGTATATTTCCCAGTGTTGTGTCATGTTTACTTGTGTGTAGAGTTTTGGCACAATGAGCGAAGTTCTGCAAAATGTGTTCAAGCAACGGGCAAAAACTGTAATAGAAACAAACACTATACTGTAAACCGAGAAAATCATGGCAATTGTGCATACGTGGGCTCATGGATCCCGCCGTCTGTTGGGGTCTGGCCACAGGACCTCATCGACATCGCAAGTAATGTCTTCTCCCGCTAGGCACCGGGGAAAATATCCCCTTGCATGTCGAAACCATCCATGGATTGCGGTCACCTGAATGTCGCCGCAGGCCTGTTCCATCCTGCAGAAGAGACATGCGGGTATGTGTGTGGACTCTCTGCCCAGCTTCCCTCACAGTCAGGCCATGGCTGATGACATGGTCCACCAAATTTGCTCTCATATCAGAAATAGGGGTCCGTGCATGGCCTCTTCGACTTCAACCTCCTCCTCTTCCTGCTTTTCCTCTTGCTCTTCATCTTCCTCTCGCTCTCCCTCCATCCATGCTTGCAAAGTTCTTGAAATGGCTAAACTCAGGGCTTTTTGTAGCTGGCTGATAGGTGTTCAGTTTTGCAAGTAAGTGCCTTCAGTTGTGTATTTGAGTGGTAGCAATTACCCAATGTGTTGTGTATTTTGGATACATGTGTTTTCCAAATGGCACGCTGAGATTTGATTTCTGAACGAAGTGTCTTATTTTTGAAATAGAGTGTAGTATGCAGGACCGAGTGTGTTGCAGAATTGCAACTAGAGAGCAAAGCAGCGCTTTTGTTTAAGGTATGGGTACATGTGTTTGAGGTATGGTAACAAAAGCTTCAAGTTGTGTTACTTTAGTCTAAGCATGGGTCTATAGTGTTCAAGCAACGGGCAAAAACTGTATTAGTGTTTGTTCATTGATCAGTGGTGTGTGTGTGTGTGTGTGTGTGTGTGTGTGTGTGATTGTGTCGATCAGTGTTGTGTGTGTGTGATTGTGTCGATCAGTGTTGTCTGTGTGATTGTGTCGATCAGTGTTGTCTGTGTGATTGTGTCGATCAGTGTTGTCTGTGTGTGTGTGTGTGTGATTGTGTCGATCAGTGTTGTCTGTGTGTGTGTGTGTGTGTGATTGTGTCGATCAGTGTTGTGTGTGTGTGTGTGTGTGTGTGTGTTTGTGTTGATCAGTGTTGTGTGTGTGTTTGTGTCGATCAGTGTTGTGTGTGTGTGTGTGTGTTTGTTATCAGTGTTGTGTGTGTGTGTGTGTGATTGTGTCGATCAGTGTGTGTGTGTGTGTGTGTGTGTGTTTGTTATCAGTGTTGTGTGATTGTGTTGATCAGTGTTGTGTGTGTGTTTGTGTCGATCAGTGTTGTGTGTGTGTGTGTTTGTGTCGATCAGTGTTGTGTGTGTGTGTGTGTGATTGTGTCGATCAGTGTGTGTGAGTGTTTGTTATCAGTGTTGTGTGATTGTGTTGATCAGTGTTGTGTGTGTGTGTGTTTGTGTCGATCAGTGTTGTGTGTGTGTGTGTGTGATTGTGTCGATCAGTGTGTGTGTGTGTGTGTGTGTGTGATTGTGTCGATCAGTGTTGTGTGTGTGTGTGATTGTGTCGATCAGTGTTGTGTGTGTGTGTGTGTGTGTGTGTGTGTGTGTGATTGTGTCGATCAGTGTTGTGTGTGTGTGTGTGTGTTTGTGTTGATCAGTGTTGTGTGTGTGTGTGTGTGTGTTTGTGTCTATCAGTGTTGTCTGTGTGTGATTGTGTCTATCTGTGTTGTCTGTGTGATTGTGTCTATCTGTGTTGTGTGTGTGTGTGTTGTGTGTGTGTTTGTGTCGATCAGTGTTGTGTGATTGTGTTGATCAGTGTTGTGTGTGTGTGTTTGTGTCGATCAGTGTTGTGTGTGTGTGTGTGTGTGTGTGTGTGTGATTGTGTCGATCAGTGTTGTCTGTGTGATTGTCGATCAGTGTTGTGTGTGTGTGTGTGTGTGTGTGTGTGTGTGTGTGTGTGTTTGTGTTGATCAGTGTTGTGTGTGTGTGTGTGTTTGTGTCTATCAGTGTTTTCTGTGTGTGATTGTGTCTATCTGTGTTGTCTGTGTGATTGTGTCTATCTGTGTTGTCTGTGTGATTGTGTCGATCAGTGTTGTGTGTGTGTTGTGTGTGTGTGTTTGTGTCGATCAGTGTTGTGTGTGTGTTTGTGTCGATCAGTGTTGTGTGATTGTGTTGATCAGTGTTGTGTGTGTGTGTGTTTGTGTCGATCAGTGTTGTGTGTGATTGTGTCGATCAGTGTTGTGTGTGATTGTGTCGATCAGTGTTGTGTGTGTGTGTGTGTGTGTGTGTGTGTGTGATTGTGTCGATCAGTGTTGTGTGTGTGTGTGTGTGTGTGTGTGTGTGTGTGTGTGATTGTGTCGATCAGTGTTGTGTGTGTGTGTGTGATTGTGTCGATCAGTGTTGTGTGTGTGTGTGTGATTGTGTCGATCAGTGTTGTGTGTGTGTGTGTGATTGTGTCGATCAGTGTTGTGGGTGTGATTGTGTCGATCAGTGTTGTGTGTGTGATTGTGTCGATCAGTGTTGTGTGTGTGTGTGTGTGTGATTGTGTTGATCAGTGTTGTGTGTGTGTGATTGTGTCGATCAGTGTTGTGTGTGATTGTGTCGATCAGTGTTGTGTGTGTGTGTGTTTGTGTCGATCAGTGTTGTGTGTGTGTGTGTGTGTGTTTGTGTTATCAGTGTTGTGTGATTGTGTTGATCAGTGTTGTGTGTGTTTGTGTTGATCAGTGTTGTGTGTGTGTTTGTGTCGATCAGTGTTGTGTGTGTGTGTGTGTTTGTGTCGATCAGTGTTGTGTGTGATTGTGTCGATCAGTGTTGTGTGTGTGTGTGTGTGTGTGTGTGATTGTGTCGATCAGTGTTGTGTGTGTTTGTGTCGATCAGTGTTGTGTGTGTGTGTGTGTGTGTGATTGTGTCGATCAGTGTTGTGTGTGTGTGTGTTTGTGTCGATCAGTGTTGTGTGTGTGTGTGTGTGTGTGTGTTTGTGTCGATCAGTGTTGTGTGTGATTGTGTCGATCAGTGTTGTGTGTGATTGTGTCGATCAGTGTTGTGTGTGTGTGTGTGTGTGTGTGTGATTGTGTCGATCAGTGTTGTGTGTGTGTGTGATTGTGTCGATCAGTGTTGTGTGTGTGTGTGTGTGTGTGTGTGTGTGTGTGTGATTGTGTCGATCAGTGTTGTGTGTGTGTGTGTGTGATTGTGTCGATCAGTGTTGTGTGTGTGTGTGATTGTGTCGATCAGTGTTGTGTGTGTGTGTGTGTGTGTGTGTGTGATTGTGTCGATCAGTGTTGTGTGTGTGTGTGTGTGATTGTGTTGATCAGTGTTGTGTGTGTGTGTGTGTGTGTGTGTGTGTGTGTGGATCAGTGTTGTGTGTGTGTGTGTGTTTGTGTCGATCAGTGGTGTGTGTGGTGTGTTTGTGTCGATCAGTGTTGTGTGTGTGATTGTGTCGATCAGTGTTGTGTGTGATTGTGTCGATCAGTGTTGTGTGTGTGTGTGTGTGTGTGTGTGTTTGTGTCGATCAGTGTTGTGTGTGTGTGTGTGTGTGTTTGTGTTATCAGTGTTGTGTGATTGTGTTGATCAGTGTTGTGTGTGTGTTTGTGTCGATCAGTGTTGTGTGTGTGTGTGTGTTTGTGTCGATCAGTGTTGTGTGTGTGTGTGTGTTTGTGTCGATCAGTGTTGTGTGTGATTGTGTCGATCAGTGTTGTGTGTGTGTGTGTGTGTGTGTGTGTGATTGTGTCGATCAGTGTTGTGTGTGTGTGTGTGTTTGTGTCGATCAGTGTTGTGTGTGTTTGTGTCGATCAGTGTTGTGTGTGATTGTGTCGATCAGTGTTGTGTGTGTGTGTGTGTGTGTGTGTGTGTGTGTTTGTGTCGATCAGTGTTGTGTGTGTTTGTTATCAGTGTTGTGTGATTGTGTTGATCAGTGTTGTGTGTGTGTTTGTGTCGATCAGTGTTGTGTGTGTGTGTGTTTGTGTCGATCAGTGTGTGTGTGTGTGTGTGTGTGTGTGATTGTGTCGATCAGTGTTGTGTGTGTGTGTGTGTGTGATTGTGTCGATCAGTGTTGTGTGTGTGTGTGATTGTGTTGATCAGTGTGTGTGTGTGTGTGTGTGATTGTGTCGATCAGTGTTGTGTGTGTGTGTGTGATTGTGTCGATCAGTGTTGTGTGTGATTGTGTTGATCAGTGTTGTGTGTGTGTGTGTTTGTGTCTATCTGTGTTGTCTGTGTGATTGTGTCTATCTGTGTGTGTGTGTGTGTGTGTGTGTGTTGTGTGTGTGTTTGTGTCGATCAGTGTTGTGTGTGTGTGTGTGTGTTTGTGTCGATCAGTGTTGTGTGATTGTGTTGATCAGTGTTGTGTGTGTGTTTGTGTCGATCAGTGTTGTGTGTGTGTGTGTGTGTGTGTGTGTGTGATTGTGTCGATCAGTGTTGTGTGTGTGTGTGTGTGTGTGATTGTGTCGATCAGTGTTGTGTGTGTGTGTTGTGTGTGTGTGTGATTGTGTCGATCAGTGTTGTGTGTGTGTGTGTGTGATTGTGTCGATCAGTGTTGTGTGTGTGTGTGATTGTGTCGATCAGTGTTGTCTGTGTGTGTGATTGTGTCGATCAGTGTTGTCTGTGTGATTGTGTCGATCAGTGTTGTGTGTGTGTGTGTGTGTGTGTTTGTGTTGATCAGTGTTGTGTGTGTGTGTGTGTGTTTGTGTCTATCTGTGTTGTCTGTGTGATTGTGTCTATCTGTGTTGTCTGTGTGATTGTGTCGATCAGTGTTGTGTGTGTGTGTGTGTGTGTGTGTTGTGTGTGTGTGTTTGTGTCGATCAGTGTTGTGTGATTGTGTTGATCAGTGTTGTGTGTGTTTGTGTCGATCAGTGTTGTGTGTGTGTGTGTGTTTGTGTCGATCAGTGTTGTGTGTGATTGTGTCGATCAGTGTTGTGTGTGATTGTGTCGATCAGTGTTGTGTGTGTGTGTGTGTGTGTGTGTGATTGTGTCGATCAGTGTTGTGTGTGTGTGTGTGTTTGTGTCGATCAGTGTTGTGTGTGATTGTGTCGATCAGTGTTGTGTGTGATTGTGTCGATCAGTGTTGTGTGTGTGTGTGTGTGTGTGTGATTGTGTCGATCAGTGTTGTGTGTGTGTGTGTGTGTGTGATTGTGTCGATCAGTGTTGTGTGTGTGTGTGTGATTGTGTCGATCAGTGTTGTGTGTGTGTGTGTGTGTGTGTGTGTGTGATTGTGTCGATCAGTGTTGTGTGTGTGTGTGTGTGTGATTGTGTCGATCAGTGTTGTGTGTGTGTGTGTGTGATTGTGTCGATCAGTGTTGTGTGTGTGTGTGATTGTGTCGATCAGTGTTGTGTGTGTGTGTGTGTGTGTGATTGTGTCGATCAGTGTTGTGTGTGTGATTGTGTCGATCAGTGTTGTGTGTGTGTGTGTGTGATTGTGTTGATCAGTGTTGTGTGTGTGTGTGTGTGTGTGTGTGTGTGATTGTGTCGATCAGTGTTGTGTGTGTGTGTGTGTGTTTGTGTCGATCAGTGTTGTGTGTGTGTGTGTGTGTGTGTGTGTGTGTGTTTGTGTCGATCAGTGTTGTGTGTGATTGTGTCGATCAGTGTTGTGTGTGTGTGTGTGTGTGTGTGTTTGTGTCGATCAGTGTTGTGTGTGATTGTGTCGATCAGTGTTGTGTGTGATTGTGTCGATCAGTGTTGTGTGTGATTGTGTCGATCAGTGTTGTGTGTGTGTGTGTGTGTTTGTGTTATCAGTGTTGTGTGATTGTGTTGATCAGTGTTGTGTGTGTGTTTGTGTCGATCAGTGTTGTGTGTGTGTGTGTGTTTGTGTCGATCAGTGTTGTGTGTGATTGTGTCGATCAGTGTTGTGTGTGTGTGTGTGTGTGTGTGATTGTGTCGATCAGTGTTGTGTGTGTGTGTGTTGTGTGTGTGTGTGTGTGTTTGTGTCGATCAGTGTTGTGTGTGATTGTGTCGATCAGTGTTGTGTGTGTGTGTGTGTGTGTGTGTGTTTGTGTCGATCAGTGTTGTGTGTGTGTGTGTGTGTGTGTTTGTTATCAGTGTTGTGTGATTGTGTTGATCAGTGTTGTGTGTGTGATTGTGTCGATCAGTGTTGTGTGTGTGTGTGATTGTGTCGATCAGTGTGTGTGTGTGTGTGTGTGTGTGTGATTGTGTCGATCAGTGTTGTGTGTGTGTGTGTGTGTGTGTGTGTGTGATTGTGTCGATCAGTGTTGTGTGTGTGTGTGTGTGATTGTGTCGATCAGTGTTGTGTGTGTGTGTGTGTGATTGTGTCGATCAGTGTTGTGTGTGTGTGTGTGTGTGATTGTGTGTGTGTTTGTGTCGATCAGTGTTGTGTGTGTGTGTGTGTGTTTGTGTTATCAGTGTTGTGTGATTGTGTTGATCAGTGTTGTGTGTGTGTTTGTGTCGATCAGTGTTGTGTGTGTGTGTGTGTGTTTGTGTCGATCAGTGTTGTGTGTGATTGTGTCGATCAGTGTTGTGTGTGTGTGTGTGTGTGTGTGTGTGATTGTGTCGATCAGTGTTGTGTGTGTGTGTGTGTTTGTGTCGATCAGTGTTGTGTGGTGTGTGTGTGTGTGTTTGTGTCGATCAGTGTTGTGTGTGTGTGTGTGTGTGTGTGTGTGTGTTTGTGTCGATCAGTGTTGTGTGTGATTGTGTCGATCAGTGTTGTGTGTGATTGTGTCGATCAGTGTTGTGTGTGTGTGTTTGTGTCGATCAGTGTTGTGTGTGTGTGTGTGTTTGTTATCAGTGTTGTGTGATTGTGTTGATCAGTGTTGTGTGTGTGTGTTTGTGTCGATCAGTGTTGTGTGTGTGTGTGATTGTGTCGATCAGTGTGTGTGTGTGTGTGTGTGTGTTGGTGTGATTTGTGTCCGATCAGTGTTGTGTGTGTGTGTGTGTGTGTGTGTGTGTGTGTGTGTGATTGTGTCGATCAGTGTTGTGTGTGTGTGTGTGTGATTGTGTCGATCAGTGTTGTGTGTGTGTGTGTGTGATTGTGTCGATCAGTGTTGTGTGTGTGTGTGTGTGATTGTGTCGATCAGTGTTGTGTGTGTGTGTGTGTGTGTGTGATTGTGTCGATCAGTGTTGTGTGTGGTGTGTGTGTTGTGTGTGTGATTGTGTCGATCAGTGTTGTGTGTGTGTGTGATTGTGTCGATCAGTGTGTGTGTGTGTGTGTGTGTGTGTGTGTGTGATTGTGTCGATCAGTGTTTTGTGTGTGTGTGTGTGATTGTGTCGATCAGTGTTGTGTGTGTGTGTGTGTGTGTGTGATTGTGTCGATCAGTGTTGTGTGTGTGTGTGTGTGTGTGTGATTGTGTCGATCAGTGTTGTGTGTGTGTGTGTGTTGTGTGATTGTGTCGATCAGTGTTGTGTGTGTGTGTGTGTGTGTGATTGTGTCGATCAGTGTTGTGTGTGTGTGTGTGTGTGTGTGATTGTGTCGATCAGTGTTGTGTGTGTGTGTGTGATTGTGTCGATCAGTGTTGTGTGTGATTGTGTTGATCAGTGTTGTGTGTGTGTGTGTTTGTGTCTATCTGTGTTGTCTGTGTGATTGTGTCTATCTGTGTGTGTGTGTGTGTGTGTGTGTGTTGTGTGTGTGTTTGTGTCGATCAGTGTTGTTGTGTGTGTGTGTGTGTTTGTGTCGATCAGTGTTGTGTGATTGTGTTGATCAGTGTTGTGTGTGTGTTGTGTCGATCAGTGTTGTGTGTGTGTGTGTGTGTGTGTGTGTGTGATTGTGTCGATCAGTGTTGTGTGTGTGTGTGTGTGTGTGATTGTGTCGATCAGTGTTGTGTGTGTGTTGTGTGTGTGTGTGATTGTGTCGATCAGTGTTGTGTGTGTGTGTGTGTGATTGTGTCGATCAGTGTTGTGTGTGTGTGTGATTGTGTCGATCAGTGTTGTCTGTGTGTGTGATTGTGTCGATCAGTGTTGTCTGTGTGATTGTGTCGATCAGTGTTGTGTGTGTGTGTGTGTGTGTTTGTGTTGATCAAGTGTTGTTGTGTGTGGTGTGTGTTTGTGTCTATCTGTGTTGTCTGTGTGATTGTGTCTATCTGTGTTGTCTGTGTGATTGTGTCGATCAGTGTTGTGTGTTGTGTGTGTGTGTGTGTGTTGTGTGTGGTGTGTTTGTGTCGATCAGTGTTGTGTGATTGTGTTGATCAGTGTTGTGTGTGTTGTGTCGATCAGTGTTGTGTGTGTGTGTGTGTTTGTGTCGATCAGTGTTGTGGTGATTGTGTCGATCAGTGGTTGTGTGTGATTGTGTCGATCAGTGTTGTGTGTGTGTGTGTGTGTGTGTGTGATTGTGTCGATCAGTGGTTGTGTGTGTGTTGTGTGGTTTGTGTCGATCAGTGTTGTGTGTGATTGTGTCGATCAGTGTTGTGGGTGTGATTGTGTCGATCAGTGTTGTGTGTGTGTGTGTGTGTGTGTGTGATTGTGTCGATCAGTGTGTGTGTGTGTGTGTGTGTGTGATTGTGTCGATCAGTGTTGTGTGTGTGTGTGTGATTGTGTCGATCAAGGTGTTGTGTGTGTGTGTGTGTGTGTGTGTGTGTGATTGTGTCGATCAGTGTTGTGTGTGTGTGTGTGTGTGATTGTGTCGATCGTGTTGTGTGTGTGTGTGTGTGAT
>NW_020528090.1:0-17175 GCF_003368295.1 Carassius auratus
GCTTTGCTGGTTCCAGTTCAACACCAAAATCCACACAAATAAATGCTATGTAAACAATACCATAAATATAATTTTGGATGGTTGAAGAAACATTCATAGCATTTGTCTGTTGATGAAGAATCCTGCTTCACTTATCAACATTCAGAAGGACAAAGGCACATACTTGGAGCTCAGTCGACATTTGCCAAAGGAATTACAGACAGTATTTTGTGAACTTTTGGGATGGTATGCAACACCCCACCAGCACTAATCTGTTCACAGTGCTGAATTTCACTTCAAAAGACCAATGGAGACGCCATATCCAAGGTGCATCCTCTACAGGTTCCCTCAGGCGATTCACTCAAATCCAGACACAAGCTAAATTTTAGTCATTGCCCGCAAGATTCACATCCATGTGTACAAGTTTTATGATCAGTTGAAACTCGCTGAACTGTTTATCTCAACTTCAAGTAAGCCGGCACAGAGTAGTTAAAAAGCAAGAAGTCCATTCTGTAAAGGTTGAAGAGTTTCTTCTGGTAAAATGGACTGATGTTGTCGAAGAACTTAGCAGTCATGTCACCCGTGGTCCTGGTGCTCTTGGACATGGCGGGAAATTTGACCTCTTCTTCAGCACCTGCTAACTTCAGGATGTAACGTGAATCTTGCACAAGAGTCTCATACTTGCCCACCACATCGTAATGGATCAGGCAAGGGTGGCAAAGTGAATGAACCCTTTCCCAGTGCTCATTAAACGGTTCTCTTTCTGAGTCTGGGGGTCCACTAAATAATACACAAACTCCTCAAAGGAGACGTCGTTGCCTTTTTCCAGTGCTTCAGCCTGGGGGTCCGCACGATGCCTCTGGATGATTTTGGTCCCGTAGCGTTTATGGAATGCCGTGTTGTAGCTACGGGTAAACTTGTTGCGATATGCAGAGACAAGTCTTTCGAAGGGTTCACGCACAAAGACAAACTTCAGATATGTGCGTAGCCGCTGGTTGATCTCAGCTGTGGAGTACTCCGAGAGTGAACGCAGGTTCCCCACTATGTGAGCCTCGTTTGCTGGAATAGCAAGTGGTTCGCGATAGTGCCCATCTCCTGTTAGCACCATCAACACCGTTTCCAGTTTGTACATGCCACTTTGGGGACATAGCAATACAGTAACTTGTGTTTATCATCCACTATGAGGTGGCGGAGGTCCTCCGGGCTGAGTACTCGTCTTTTGTGGGTGTGGGTGCGACAGGTTTCCTCCAGGGAGTTCCCTTCGACCCTGCAGAGTGGCCTGCACTGCAGACTGTTCCAGCTGGATGACAGAAGGGAATGGTATAAGAGGAAATGGAATTGGAAAAAAGTCACCATTTGTGTTCCACGAAAGAAAAAAAAAAGTCACGAGTTCAGAACGGAATAAAATTTTTGGGTGAACTATTGCTTTAAAAATATTTTCTTCTGAAACTGAATTTCCAGATTTCTTATCAGCGCACCACGACAGGTTCCACTACAAGTTTTTGAATGATTTTATATGATATGACAGTTGTTGTTTTGAGGGAAGTTCTTGTGAAACAATGAGGCACATAGCGGTAAAAGGAGGGTATCATTTTTGCCTGGGGGATGATTCACAGATGTGTTTAATAATGGCAATATAATAGGATTTGATAAGCTGGTAGTGTTCCAACAAGAAGGATCTTATCTAAACGTTCCACTGAGAACTTTAAAGGGATAGTTCACCCAAAAATGAAGTCTGCCATAATTTACGTCATGTCATTCCAAACCAGTACAACTTACTTTTGTCAGTATAACATAAGACCAGACGTTTAGCAGACATTCTGGCAGTTTGCTTCCACTACACAGTGAACAGTGTCTGTAAATCTCAAAGGCTATGGTATGGCTTAAAAAATTAATATGGTGCACAAGTCACATGGATTAATCTTCTTATATTATGTTTGCCAATTTTGAAATTTGACAGCCCCAACTATCTTTTACTTGAATTATTTTTAAAAAGCAGCCAGGATTTTCTTCTTTTCAGTAGAAGAAAGTCGGTCTTAAAAATTTGGGAAATGTGAGCAAACAAAAGCATTTTAATATGAATTAAATAAAGAATTTTCACCATTTAGTGCAGCGCACACCCTGGCATAGCAGTGATGCATATAATTTCATTTTGTCAGATGGTTAGCATGTGTCTTAATAAGATGGTGACTGTGTAAAAATAAGGTGTTGAGGGTGAATGAATTGAGCCCCAACAGGAATGTGAGGTTGTTATTTTAGTAATTCATCCTCCACTGCTGTTAAAATCTGTCCCTTCAACACCGGGGCCCAAAGAATTCACTCTGTCCTCTGTTAATCCATATAATTTATACTTCAAAATCGCTTGCAAATGTATCATCAAGTACACGTTGTCTTATTTAAACATTTCGTAACGTATTTTAGAACCGTTAATCAACAACATCTTTAATGATTTCATTGCTGAAATACATACCTGTTCATTTTCTTGTAGTGACTGCAAAGGGCTTCTTCCCGATTTAACTGAAGAACTGTTCCAGCCTGAAAACTGTTCAGAAGCTACAAGCACACAACAAATGCAAAAATATGAGAAATGGCAACAAAAAACTAAAATAATGGCTCCAAAAGCAAAACATTTAGACATCCGTTAAAACATTGAATTGCTTTTTAGGCAACAGAAAATATTGCTATTAAATATGGTCATTGTAGGTTTTAAAAATCTTCAGTGTATATCTTGCACTGCTATTGAAAATTAGTGATACATCAAATTGGGGCTAGTAATCTATGCTAAATATCTTTTTAATAATATAACGAGTGCATTAGCTTATATTAAAGGAACTTATATTGACCAGAATATGACTCTGAGGTGGGGTCTTTTGATGTGGGCTAGAAAGAAACTAGAACCTAGAAACCACATAGCAATATGCTAAAAACCACTGTGAACTCCTTAGCCACCACATAGCAATGCCTTGACAACCACTCACAACATCCAGCACTGTGACTGCAAGTTTTGTATGTTCAAGCATCACTCAAATTTTCCTCAGAAGAAAGAGCTTCTTTGTGGTTAAGGGACCTGTGTGATCTTGTGTGGAGAGAGCAGATATCAAAGCACTTTGTCTGAATGGTCATGTTATTAAACTGTAAAAGATTAAAGCGGTTCATTTTCAGCATTTTGGGACCAAACAGTTACTGCATTCTCTGACTCCTGCTCCTATAGCTGATAGGCCCTAAAATTCCTCCTTCACATTTGTATTCTCTATAGGAACAGTCTGTTCTCTTCAGTCCAAGTCACTTCCCCCCTTACTCCCCTTCCCACCCACTCACACACACAAACTCACGCGCACACACACACACTCCTTCAGTCTGCTTTGGGGCCCTGGCTGCTAACATAAGTGATTGGTTTTGCACATGTGCCAGCAAAGTCAAAGGGATACTTTAAATACTCAGAGAGCATAAGCTAGCAAGTCTGGACACTGAGAAAGTGGAGGAGTAAGCATTCATGGCAAAATGAGAAAAGGCACTTTCTATTAATAACTTTTTAAAAGTTAAATATAAAAAAAAGGACATTTTTCAGTTAATGGTCTATGAAAGACTTAACCCTCAAAAGATGCTGATCATCATTATCCAGACAAACTTAAAACATTGAAACTTTTGGGGAACTTATCCTTTATAATTTTCTATCAATAAACATAAAATAAATATGATAATTAAATGTTCAAATTATACTTAATTTGGTAAAATACGGTCACGTGGGACTGATTAACAATGTATATTTATCAAAAATATCTAATGTTAAAAAAGCTTAAAAAGAATTAGTGGTACACCAATTTGAACCTTATTTGTGGAAATTGTCAGATGACATACAGTACTAGAAAAACATGGATTATATGAGGATCAGATGGAAAATGGAAGAAAAGAAGAACATGATATAACATGGAAGGGGCAGAAAGAAGGAAAAGTGGAGGGGGTTGAGTACATATACAGACCAAAATGTGTGTTATGCGAGCAGGGCGCTGATGGCTTTCCCAGCCTTTATATACAGTCATCATTCAACTGAACAAATGGAAAAATTCAATTAATACAAAACTGCAAATAAGCCGACAGTGAAAATCAAGTCTAAATGTGCCTTTTTATTTGGGGGCTTTTTGACTTGTATTACAATTACAGTAAAGAGTGACAGTGCAACATTTTCAAGTGAAATGCTGAAAATTTACCAATAGTCTTGTTTATAATGGGAGCGATCTGATTTTGCACAAGTCTTTAGTAAGTTTTCAAAATCAAACAGAGAGTGAAAAGGTGAGTACTCCAAACAACTAGTAGAATCTTAGTTCATGAAGATGTAATTAATATTCATGATTGTTTAATTAGCCAGATGATTTACGCCCCCTCAACAATGTCTGCCTTTCAGCCAATACATTAGACCTGTTCAGTGAATAAAAAAAATATTAGCATAAAGGTTTGAGTTGTGCTGCTCATATACATTTCAAATACTTTAAACGTGAAATATCTGAAGTAAAATTTTAAAATGCTCCTATCTGCTCCAAAATCTTATGACTCACTGAAGTTGGTTACCTCACAACAGATAATGGTAGTTGTGAGGTAACCAATGGTAGAATGGTAGCGTGCAAAGTCATCAATAGAACTATTTAATGTTACACAATGCCATAATTCGATGTCTATTCCAAGCATATCAGAGCTGCCATCGCAAAATTATGTCTTTTCACTTTATACTCATATAATCAACAGATGAGAATATTTTATAAAGGAAGTCTGAAAGTACGTGCAAGAGGCTGTTAGATTCACAACCACAGAATGACTTGCAAGCTAACTTCCTCTTGTGACTTTATTTTTATTTTTCAAAGTGACACAGTAATCTATAGAGAATTGCTAGAAGAAAAATACAAAATTGAAGTTAAATGATGACTAGACATAACATAGTATCACCCCAAAGAAATACTTAATTTGGCTTGAAATGCTAAACAATACTTGACTTGACTAAATGAGTTTTCCAAACAATCCTAAGCTACGAAGTAGAAAAAAAAAAAACACTAAATGGCTTCCAAAGGTAGGCAACAATGAGGTCTCTTTTTTAAAATCTTGTAAGTATGCAATATGAGTGAGGTTCCACAAATCAACCAAGGCCAGGCGGCAACAACAAACGTTGTTTGCTGGAATGCTACACAGGCTTGTGGCCAATAATGTTGTTCTGTGAAGGTTTATAGAGGGCAACACACAAATCAGCAGGCTTTTATCAAAAGTTCACAAGGTATTGGGCAGGAAGCCCTCCTGCGGCACTGCAACTGCACGCTTACTGATCGAATTCTGCTTGGCCTCGTGCGGAGAGAGTTTTTTATGTTCTGTGCGGTAACTTTTGAGTTTTTGCTTTACTCCTGAAATCAACTGATTTATCTTCTCAATAGTCTTCACAGCTGGTGTTCTCGCTCCTATAGTCTAAATATAATTAGACTGTGGTACATGGAAACACATTCAAATGACTTTGAGGGTCATGTTTCTCTGTTTAAAACAACAGTGGAAACATAAGTGCTCATGCCTCATGGTGATGTCAGGAAGCATTATGTATGTGTCATGAAACCCATCAGAATTAGAAGTGAAACCAGTCTGATGTTGAAATGAGAACATTTCACAAGCTGTTCTTATTCATGTAAAATGTGCATTAAACCATCTGCCATGTGTCTGTTTGACTCATGTTTCCAAGAAAACACTACATCAAAAATAATTTTCAGTAGTACGATGAAAATTATTATTACAATGTATCGCAGAAAAGAATAAAACTGACTTACTGTAATTTCAGTTTTTTGCCTTGTTTTTCTCTCTACTATCTTGCTATAGAGTTGATCAGTGTACCTTGTACCTTTGTAGGGCAGAAGTACTTGGTGTTTTGTGTACAATATTGGAGCTCAACACTAACCATGTTTACATGACCATTCAAAAAGATTGATGTAATAAAGATATTTTTTTTCAAATTTTTTTTTAAGAAGTAAATTAGGATCACCAAGGTTATATTTATTTGATCAAAAAGACAGTAATTACAGTAATACTGTAAAAATTTTTTTTTGCAATTTAAATAAAAATGTTATATATTATAATATATATATATATATATATATATATTATATATATATATATATATATATATATATATATATATATATATATATTATAATATATATATATATATATGTATATATATATATATATATATATATATATTTTTTTTTTTTTTTTTTTCCTGACAATACTGACTTTTTGGCAGCCATTGTCCCAGTCTTCAGCGTCACATGATCCATCAGAAATCCTAATATTATGATGATTTGGAGCTCAATAAACATTACTTATTATTATCAGTGTTGAAAAGAGTTGTGCTGCTTTACATTTTTGTGTAAGTATTTTAATGCTGGTGGTCAAACCTTGAATGTTCAGTTATGGTGGATATTCTGTATAAGCATCCCATAATTCTGGGAGCTGCAAAATGGAGGCAGTTATGATTGGTTAAGCTATAAAAGACACATTTTTAAAACAAGAATGAACTTGACTGAGAATTACTGATTTGATCAAAAAAGTTTTCAAAATTACTAAAACGCTTCGCTTGAAATTCTAATGAATACCTACAGAGACCCGTTTCTGTAAAAATGAGTCTTACTTATCATAAAGCGTTCTTAGGGAAGAAGGGAACAGTTTTCAAACTAAAGCAATAATTTTCCTTTCTGCCCCAAGTACACTAGAGGAAGTAGAACTCCAATGGGTGCCTTAATATGCCATAAAGCAGAATCCATTACCGAGTGAGGAATGTGCTTAATCAGAGATTTGGATAGAGTTATGTCCACTCATAGTGGCTCAGAGCGTCTTACTGTACAGTATTCCATTCATAGCACGAGCTTTACTCTCAAAACTATAGATGAAATTGAGAAGAGAGAAAGAGATGCAAATAGTATGAAAAGTTGATGAAAGACTGTGCTTCTCTCTTTCTCCTTAGAGCCTCAATGTGAGGGTGTCACTCTATCCCTGACTAACATAGAGCTGTGACTGTTCATCCCAAATCCCCAAATTCCATTTTAGGCTGGAAATTTCCCCTTATTTATTAAAAGGATGCAGTCTTTTTCTCCTTCCCAGGCCTGAAGAGTGAACAAATTATGAAAACAAAAGAGAAGACACAACAACCTTGTGACCCTCAAGCTGTTCTACATCTGCCTTCTATCCAAAGGAGGGCCAGTGTTTGGCAATCAAACAGTCTGTTCATGTCACTTGCGTGATTTGTTTATTCGATCCAAATCTCTGACGGCTTAAAATCGGTCTCCAGTCTCAGCTGTCCGAAAGGAAGAGCGAAGGATCAGGAGGGTTGGCGGGACCAGACCAATGCCCCGGCAGCATGTTAAATCAAAAGCATCTTGTGCGCAGTTCCTCATACAATATAAAACAGGTCTATTGGGAAACTTGGCACTGTAGGGCAGAACGACTCCCAGAATTATGTCATTTTATGGGTAATGGAATGCTTAGACAAACCAGCAATGGCTGATGACGCTATACTAAACACATGTGCCTGAAGGATACTGTCAGAAAGTGGTTTTTAAACTGCTGTTTGTTTATCTGTTTAAGAGAGCATCAAAACCCATGCTTTGGAAAGAGGATCAAACATTAAAGGGACAGTTCAATTAAAAAAAATCTAACTTCTGTCATCATTTACTCACCCTTACATAAGTGCAAACCTGTATGACTTTCTTCTTTAGAACACAAAAGTTATTTTTTAAAAGCGTCCTTGCGCCCATAAGCTAGATGGGTCCAAAACAAACATAGATAAAAAATCAATCCTTCTTTTTGTGTTATAGTGGAAGAAACAAAGTCATACAGGTTTAGAAACAACATGAAGTTCAGTAAGAGACAATAGTTTTGGTTGAACTATCCCTTCAAATTGTTTGTTAAATGTAGGTTTTCAATCTAAAGTCTTGGACTGTCCCAACCTGTGGCTTATTTCAAAATCGATAAGGCTCAATCACTCCAGTTTACTACAACTAGAGCATAAAATGTGTAAAAGACGCGTAAACAACTTAGGAAACAATTACTGGAGAAAGTACAAATCCAAAATCTAATTTGACCTTCAATCACTTCATAATGTGACTCAATTTTCAAAGATCAAAGAGAGTTTCACTTCTAGGCCTCTGGATTAATGGACTTCCTAAACTTTTCCAACAGACCCACGTATGATAATTTGAGGTTTGCTTGATGGTAAAGAATTAGGTCATGTTTTACAGCCATGTGGTGTAAAAGTTTTTTTTTTTTTTTTATCCATGAAGAAACTATCCCTACATAATAAATCAACTAGCTGGACAACTAAATTGAATTACTTGACCCATCTTTTAGCTGCAATAAACAATTGTGACAATCAACATCAAGAATAACTACTTTAGTTTATTTTAAGCAGTTTTACCAGATCGAGCTGTAAGGGAGCGGAGTAAAATGCTTGACTGAGATTAATCAGGCTGTGTCAAACTAAACAAGCGAAAAGAAGTGCGACTTGCAGCAAATTCAGCAACACTGCCTCTTTAAACACAAACAGCAGTTAAGTGATGGTGGTCAGATAAGCAAAGAAACTGCAGCACACAGCAGACACAGCCTTTATCAGAGGAGAACATGAAGTTGACATCATCTCAGTTTCAAATTGCCCACAGTGCGTGTGATGGAGCCAAGGTCAAAGAAATGACCCCCACCCCTGTGTTCTGACTCAAAGTCAATTACTGCACAAAAAGGGAAGCAGCTCCATATGTTTGGCCATAAACATTCATGAGTTGAACCTCACCACTTGCCTTTTGGCTGGACAAGTTTTTCTTGATGACATATCAGCAGAAGAATAAGGGGAAATTCAATATTCAGTAATTAAACAGAATAAATGGCCAACACATGAGGTCGGTTACCACACATGACACATGAGTGGTTCTGTGAAGTATAATTACATAAATACAAAAGCCATTTTAAAGTAATTACTGATAGCTGCTGCAAGTATTAGGCCAAGACACCTAGAGAGCACTACTTTTAAGATCACTTGTATCAGCTCTTTTTATTGGAACCACTTTTTAGAAGCAAAGAGGACAGTGGTATACAGCATAGCCAAACTTCCTGTGAAGTGTGACCATGTGACCATTGAAGGGGTGTGACTCAGCAAACAACTGTCCATGAGCCAAACAAGAAAAGCTTTAAGCAAATAATGCACAGTATGAAAATGTGAGCCTAGAATGAGTTTAAGCACATTCAAGCCTATATAAAAGCTTCCCAGTTTTGAATGATTCACCTTGATACATCAACATTAAAATGAGATTAACAGAATGAAAATTCTGTCATCATTTACTCACACTCTAGTTGTTCCAAACCTGTATGAGTTTCTTTCTTCTGTTGAAAACAAAGAAGATATTTTGAAGAATGTTAGTAACCAAATAGTTGACAGTAGCCATTGACTTCTATACTAAACAAAATACTATGGAAGTCAATGGCTACCCACATTCTTCAAAATATCTCATTTCTTGTTCAACAGAGGAAAGAAACAAACAGGTTTGGAGCAAGTGAAGGGTAAAGAGGTCCACCTAAAGAAGCGTCTTCAAAAATGCAGGTGTGATCTACAAACACCTGTTAAGGAGAGACAGTGAAATATTACACAATGTTATTTTGCCATAGACAATCTATTTGCTCCAGGCAGAAAGATTTTCCAGGGTCAGATTCTGAACTATCCTTGAGCAGCATGTACCATAAAGCTGCCTTACTCCATACTAACAAGCCTGGGCAAGAATGGTTCAATAGGGCCAAATCTAGTAAGGGGAAGTGGATCATTAATTTAATTGAAGAAGAAAAAAAAAACTTTCTTCATCAACACCAGCTTTGCAATCTTGGCAGTATAATAACATTTTTACCAAAATACTCTGAACTTGGCTCTAGTCTAACTCTCCTGGGCGAAGAGAAAAAATTGAAGTTTTGTTTACAACACAAAATAACAAGAATATAAATTAGCTATGACTACAAGATTATCTCTATTTGTTCAAAGACTCTTATCTATAATTCACAGGAAACTAAGCACCATCTACATATCTTTTGTGGTTACATACTGTACTTCACTGCCCCATGCTGCTTTTGATAATTTCCAGGTGATTTTCATAAATTACTGTCACAGCAGAGGTTTAGCTCCATAAACTGTCATGAACCTAAGTAATCTCTGGTTGAAAAATCTTACATGGTCACATGAAGCCTTTCCCAAAACTCTGGAGAAAGTCAAAGCCACTGACCTTTAATTCCCCCTTCTTCTCAAATCTCACACTATCCTTCTTCAAGGTGATCTGTTCTTCTCTGAAGCATCAGGGTAAGGTTTAAAAGGTTTCAGAATACCCCAGAGTGTCCCAGTGGGGGCTTTCCAAACATTCCGGATTTTCTCTCTGTCTGCTTTGTTTCAGCGGGTTTCAACAGCCGTTTTTTGTTCGCTGTTCTAAACTGGCTAAAGTCTAAATGTGTGCACTCTAAAGGCTGATGTCCTTTTTAATAAGTCAGAGGAACTGCTTTTTTGTGGCATGCTTGTCTATGTTATCTAAGCATTATTTACTTAAGCTTGTCAATTGGAAGTGAAGACAATGCGCTAAATCTTTCCCAGTGAGCAACTGATGTTGAAAAGATGTCAGTTTGACGTCAAAAAAATAACAACAAAAAACAGGTAAACTATGCAAATCAAACTGACTTTAAACACTTGACATGACACTGATTTTATGTAAAATGAACGTCAAACATATTGGCTTAAATCTACATTATTAAACCAGTTTCAGTGTGGGATTAACTTCCTTTTTCACCCAATTACCACCGGGAAGAATTTTCTGTCCAAACTGAATTTAAAATGATCTTACAGCATCTTGAGTTTTGACATCAAAAAGGCAGTCATTGCTTAAGGTCTTGTCAACACCTGGTTTTAAGATGCTTTTCATTGAGATCACAAGTGGACACGTTTAAATACAGGTGTAAAGGGGTTATAAAATAAAACATTTTCCGCCACTTCTAGAGGAAGTCGAAAAAGCAGTCAACCTTTTGTAGTGTAGACCTAACATGTGAGCATTATGGGATGTGTTTTGAGAAAGCAAACCAAAACAATTGATTCCAACTAAGCTATGTTGTGCCACACAAAGATTACGATTGAAATTGTAGTTACCGTGTCCTTTCCATTCACTTCCATTTCCTGCTAGCATGTAAACAGCATAATAGCTTTGGTCATTCAATCATATTCATGCTCTGCACACAAGTATGCCAGAATAAGATGGAAAAAAATAAGAGGAAATCCGAACACATGTGGCCACAGGAAATGCATTTAAAGTGCATGTTAAGACCAGGTGTAATCGTTAATGTGTCTCAGCTCATAATGTGATCAGATCACTGAAAACACTGTGTACATCTTAATACCAGATGTAAACAAGGCCAAAGTTCTTGCATAGTAAGAAGTCATTTTAAGTCTTTTAACAGAGGTTTTAACAGTAATTCTGGTGGATTTGGAAGACAAAAATGGGAGAAAGGGTGAAAATGCAACTCCAAATGTCACTAACTTATAACTGTGAAAGTGAACAGTAGGGACTGCAAAAAAAAAAAAGAAAAAGAAAAAAAGAAGCTTAGTTTTAGAGTAGAACGACCTGTTTGGAGTTCAAACCAGCAACATTTTAGATATCATCCTAGATTTTAAACCAACAGACCACTTAATGCAAAGTGACATTTAGTAACTTTAACAGGCCAGAGCAAAATAACAATGCTGTTCCTTGATGGCACTGATCCCAGACATTTAGGATGTCCGGACCAGGGAGGACAAGTCAGAATGCACTTGCATCATCATTGCCCACAGTTAACGTTTAAAAAGATGAATGTCATCAATCCAAGAACGAATATAGTATGTGGTCATGGTCTGTTACAAAAAGTCTGATTTGTAATCTAGATTTGGCTGATGAAACTTATCTAACTTCCCTTTTCTACTGAATGAAAAAGAAGAAGAGCTGTACACCAATAAGTTTACCACTGAATAATGCAGAAATCATTGTACAATACTCAAAAAAAAAAAAAAAAAAAAAAACGCTACACATATGAATCATGTGATTACTTTGCTATACTAAGATTTGAATTGTAATTAATGTGTCCAGTTCATTCGTCGACTGAAGCCAAAACTCAGCAGAAGTTGTTTTGAACATAAACACATTCAGCATTTACCCTGAACAATAAAAAATAATGTCTCAGTTAAAAACAAATATGCATATTTAAATGAAATTTTAAAACCATATCTGTTAGCCTATGTGTTGACAAAACTGTTGTACGATTTAATGAGTCAAACTATTGACATCTAATCATATGAATCGAACATGTCAGACTGGAAAGGCTTGTCGGAGTCATTCGAGAACCAGTTTGCGAACAAACTGTTCACACCCGGTTTTGTGACCCAATTCTTTCGAAGGATCCAATTTAAAAGAACAAATCCTTAATGAACCAGACATCGCTAGTTTAATTATCAAGACTCACCTGATCTTGAGATGTTCTGGAAGTATAATATAAGAATGAAAAACGAGCCGACGCATGTCGCCAGAAACATCCGACCCACTTTGGGCTTTATCATTCTGATACTCCTCCAAAGGACGATGCCCGACTCTCGCCCGGCGACAGAGGTCCGATAAGGGCTGTTTGTCACCGAAGAACAATCCTAAAGCGTCTGTCCAACGGGCTCCTCATTTTAAAAAGAAACCCAAAACAACTCGGTGGAAACAGATTCCGTTACACGCTTTACCAAAGCAGCCCGCGTGTCTACCCGAGAACAGACCGCTCTACAGTTGGGTGTTTACACGAACCATTCACCTAAAAAAACCGAACAGGTCCAACTGTGTTTCAGCGAGCCTTCGCTTTCCGAGCGGTCGCGGTCAATTATGCAAAAATTCCATTGACAATCTATATGCCTTCGCTACGTCACATGTTTGCTCTTGTCTGTTGAACTCAACTTCCCCGAAAATATGGAGGGCATTGTATCAAAGTTTCGTGCATGACGTCACGCCCCACTAGCATCGAGCTGAGTGCCCAGGGGGCCCTGGATGTGACGCAACAACTGGAACCCCTCTAGCGTGCGAACGTAAAACTCGTAAAAAAAAGTGTTTTTGTGACGTTTCTGAATGAAAGTATACACATGAATAATTTACTTTAATATCTTTAAAGATATAGCTATTATATTAGCCTGTTTTCTATATCATTATTTTTAAGATTTCATACTTTTCCGTCTGATAAATCACACACACTTTTATAACGTGTCTAATTCTAAATTACTAGGCTATACATTAAGTGTCAAACTATACATTTTTGTCATAATAATGTATGTTTAGTGACATCTGGTGGAAAATACAGGAACATTCTGTCTGACTGTTTCCTCTCTAATCCAGGGGTCTTCAGAACTTCAAGAGCTAGCTAGGTCTATATATGTGAGTCTGAATTCTCTTTGAGGTTTGGTGAATTGACCTTGCATAACCTAAGCACAGCTCACGATACTGAAACTTGTCAGGCAGCATAGAAGTGTTTCTATGATTTTATCACTGACATCCAGCCACACCTTCTTGTCCACCTCAAGCAAGCATGCATGCATAATAATTTACTTTAGAGCACACAGATAGCGAATGCAGAAATGCTAGTGTTTCAGGTTGCTACAGTTTACCTATATTAGGTTTTAAACAATGGAGGTCAGTGATAGTGATAAACCTTCAGGTCAGAGTCAAAGTCCATAAAACAACTGGTCAGGTCATTTAATTCAGAGTCAAAATGACCCAGAGAAATGGGGTTTTTACTATTTATATACATGCAAAATATAATATTATAATAACTATAATTACGTAGCAAGTAATAAAAGACGTACATTTACAAATCATAAAAATGTTTGATATGTGGCCGTATCTTTCCAGTCAGGATGGTCAGCGCTGTGGGACTGAGTAATCCAGTTCATGGGCCAAATTTGCTGATACTTTGTGGGTATGGCTTATTTAAACATACACACTTTATGCTCTTCCATTATGGACTTGGCAGATGCTTTTTATGTTTTCCACTGTCGCCTTTGGCTTGCTTAGTTGGGGACGTTGGCTTTTGAATTAGAGGGACAGAGGACAGTGTCCTCATAAACACCTACATTGTAAATATGCCATTCCCATGTCAATTATATAAATTTATGTCCTCATAAACCACCCAAACTGATGCACGCGCACAAAATTGATGCTTAAAGTAGTACATCTTTTAAAATTACTTATGGGAATAACATAATTTAATAAAATATTTGAGTGCCTAATGTAATTGCATTTCCCTCCCCCCAATATATTTTCAGTTAAATGAAAATGTATATATTTAACATTAAAATGTATTTATATTAAGTGTTCTTATTTTTATATGCGTTTTATTACTTATGCTTTCTTTTGAAATATGATTAAAGGGTGCTTCAAAGTTGTTGACAAGCATTTATAGTAAACAAAATATACTTGAATGTCATTACTTTTGAAATTTAGGTTTTAAAATGTTATTGAAATGTATCAATTGACTATGAAAGTCGCAATTTGTTATATTATATAAATCATAATGTATTTACTTTAAATGTAGCATTAAATAACAAGTACTTAAGATACTCTTTAATATGTAAGTCAACGCATTAAAATGTATTTTTAATTCACAAAATATTCAAAAATGACTTAAAATGAAAAATTAGATTTGACCTCATAAGAAATCCCTAATTTGTTTTTGTTTAAAGTACACTTATTTTTTTACAATATCTGCAACTTCTTTTTCTTTTTTTTGAACATTTCAATGAATTATCGTACCACAAAATACTTCATGCAACTTTAACAACCTAAAAATGTCAATAAAATAAATGTGATTAATTTTTTTTTTAAGTCAAGTCATATCTTGAAGCATTTCCACTGAGATCAGAGATACCCTCAAATTAATATTTTCCTTTAGTGATTTTCCACCTACAATTTTAAGCAAACTTGGTGTGTGAGGCACTTACAGAATGAAACTGACACCATTGATCCATAATTCATGAAATTGCTAAATAAAAATAAAAAGAAAGAAAGAAAAAAAAGAGTCAAATAAGACCTTGCTCCTGTTCTATTCTATTTATTCTATTAAAAAATGCTGTCCTGTCACTTTTGATTAATTTAATATATACTTGTTGAATAAAAATCTTTTGAAAAAATGTGTTAATTAAAAATCGTACTATAATTAAAAAAAATAAAGTATTAACAAATAATTAATATATTTAATAATAAATAAATCATTTACATGTGCATTTTTTCAAGGCTTTGGTCCACTTCTAAAAAAAAAAAAAAAAAAAAAAAAGTAGATGAAAGAGCCCCAAGAGCTCTGACACAATTCCAATGCTGATGTGACTTTTAATTAAGTTCTGTTAATCACAGTGGCACTGGGACTGTGGAAACAAACTCAAGGTATGCCTCAGTGTTCCTCCCCCTGGTCTTGCTTTAAACATGGTTCTTGATTCAGAAGCTTAAACATTTTATCCACACTTTAAAATTCCTCATTATGCATACCATTATTCAGAATAATATACATTCCCATTTTTCAGAAGCATTAGAAACCTTCTCTTCCTATGAGAAGGTGACAGACTGGTCAAGCGTGAAGAGGTGAGAGGTTTCAGATACTGTACAGTAGTTTCAGAGGAGACAGCAGGCTGAGCAAGAGACTGAATGGTGAGAGATGGAAGATTTTCTTTCATCAGAACTGGAGTGCAGTTCTTAAAAGCAATCAATAATAATTTCAAAAGATATTATACCCCTCTTTGCTTTTTTTTTTTCTTTGTGTTTTGTACAAACATTCTGAAATGTCCAGAAGAGTTTTTATAAGGTAACGTTACAATAATAATAAAAAACATAAAGTATCTATAATCTTTGCACATCTAGAATAAATGTCACACTAGGATCAATCATATGTTGGCGATATATATGTTCTACAGTTTAGCACTGGATAAACATTTTGAGTTCATAAGGTCTTACCCCTGACAATGAGCTGTGATAATGAGGGCTCGACGTTAAGTGCAGGCCAAATTGTTCAGGTAACCAGTGCTCAAAGTGGAACCTGCACTGCACCATCTCAGCCAGCAGGTGGCACTAACGAACACGGGATGAGAGGAGGATAATAAAGAAATAATGATGCAGTCAAAAATGTATTTACGTCACTTCGAAACAATTCAGTTCATAAACATAACACTCCTTGGCTGTGAATTTCAACCAGATGTTACTTTTAATAATGTTTTCAGAAATCATTATTAAGATGTGAAACTTATCCAACACAATAAATAGATTAATACAAAAAACTTTTTTGTTTAAATCAAAATATCCAAAAACTACATTTCAAAATGTAAATTAAAGAGTCCCCTATCTTTGCTAAACATAGAGACATCTAACCATCATTTTTAAAATGACTACAATGATGTGGGGTATTTTCCAGTGCGAAGAGCTAAAAGAGCAATTAACATCAATATCCTTCTTAAACTTACTGAAAAAAAATGTTTAACGGGAAATAATTTATGAATTATTTTGAAACCGATTTCTTTTATCTTGTTTGTAACGAAAAAAACTTGAGTGGTAGTTACCAAATACTTTCCCACTTAGGATTTCTAACAAATTTAGTCCAATAAGAAATAGAGCAAGGCTTGGTAGCAACCTCCTTTAAAAACAGAGAACGAATAGATTTGTTATTCTTAGTCTGTAAAAATTTTTTTTGACCACATACTGTATCAGTTAGATTGACAATGGGCATATCAGCCGATATCAGATTTCTAAATAAAGAAACTATAGCAGGATTAATTGCAGATAAAACAAGAGAGAATTCCTTGGGAGTCACAGGAAAATTAAAGTGTGCAAGAAACTCATCATATGTCATAAGATATGCTTGAGTGTTAAACAAATGACACACCTCAAGCTCAGAATGTGCTCCGGTTGTATTGTAAACAATGACTTCCTCTATATTGCAACCACCCCTTTAAATAAACATCCCATAAGAGTCAAGAACCTCCATATAAATAAAAGAAGAAATAAACTTGAACTACAAAGTTCAGAGAAAACCGAAGAGATGTAAAAAAACTCTGATAGGACCAAAAACAGCAGGTCATCCCAAAGACACAGGGCATGAAAGATCCTTCCTTTCCTTATTTTATGA
>NW_020528091.1:0-63949 GCF_003368295.1 Carassius auratus
TACTTTAGGAGACTGTCCTCCTCTTAAAAACGACCACATAGGTCGTTTGTGCAAGCAGCATATTACGACCTATTATTACGTTTTAAAATCAAGCGCCCTCTAGCGGCCGTATTACGACAGTCTCGTTTGTCGGGTGTGTCGTCATCAAATGACCTTTGACTGTCGTTACCATCGTTACCACCCAAAAAAAGGAGGCGTGACCAACATCTTACCATGCGTTGTGTCCAGGTTTGTAAACAATTTTATTTTATGGTTTATTTTTTAAAGTACTGTTCTGATTGTCTGCAATTAATGTCAAAGTAAGTGCAGTTTGACGTTTTCTTTACAAATATGTTGTGAATGCCAGTGAACGAATGTGTGGCAATCGCAACGAATCTGAAATGACCAGTGAACCACAACACTTACCATATTTTTTTTTTACCATGATAACTGTTTTACTGTGGTATTTGTAGTTAAAAAATCATTAACCACAATGCCATGCCTTTAATACCTTTTTGTAATGTAATTGTGATTCAGTTTTTTTTTTTTTTCAGTTTTGCAGTTTCTTCATATCACATACATCTCCAGCTCCTACAACAACATTCAGTGTCCAGCAGCTCTTTATGATGCTCTCTCTCTCTCTCTCTCTCTCTCTCTCTCTCTCTCTCTCTCTCTCTTTTCTCTCACTCTCTCTCTCTCTCTCTCTCTCTCTCTCATTTTCCTTTCCTATTTTTCTGAACTGTAATTCATAAATAAGTCACACATATTTTTCTTTCTTTCTCTTGTTCATCATGGCATATTTTCACAGCTCAGAATCAGATTTTGATCAGTTCTTGTATTAACAGGGAACTTGTACTCGAAGCTCAACTTGAAGAAGTTTCCAGTGAAGATGAAGTCCTTCAAAGGTTCGACACAGGTAATGTTGAAGATATGTAGTTATAACTGATTTACTTTAATTAATTTATCCTTACTTTATGTTAATAACCTTCCTTATAGTCCTTCCTTTCAAATATTTTGTTCACAGATCATTTCTAACACACTGTCTAAACATGTATGTATTAAAACAACAACAACAACTTGTTACTTTTTCTTTATTCCAGCTGAAAAGGAAGACCATGGGCCTGTCAAACCTTGTTTGTGGAGAGGGATGAATTTGACCATCTTGTGTGTTTACGGAGAAGACCAAAAGCTGCTAAGGCAGATATTTCCAGAGGTACGTCTGTGTTGATCTGAGCACCTCGACAGAACTTTACTGCAGTTACATTTTGCACCGAATTTTATGTTTTTTACTTTTTTAAATACCTCACGACCCCATCAGTACAAACCCTGTGCTATGTCAAAGTATTAATAATTCAAACAATTTCAGCAAATTCATATGATATTGTACAAGCGTACTCTCCAGCTTTTCCTCCTGCTGTCATTGACCATCGCCTCAGCTCTCATGCAGACTGTGTCAGGAAATGCTGTGTAACTTGTCATGTGACACAAAAGGGGCCGGTTGCGTAAACATAGCTATTATGTTAAGACTGTGACCAACTAGCAGTTAACCAAGAGATAATCATATTTCTTAGTAAAAATTGGACCAATCATGTTTTTGTAAACTGACTTTAAACAATTATGACAAGTCTAGAGTAAATCAAATTATATGGCTAACTTTTTTAAAGATTAGTTTAAGCAGTTTATGCAACCGGCCCCAGGTCTTTAATTTATTTGACCAAATTAGATCATTTAAAGGTGTTTACAAACAAGAACAATAACTATAATGACTATTTTAGCATCGCTACCAACAAATTATAAAGTTCTGTTTATTATTATACACGCTGCAGTTATGTTGTCTTTAACCACTAGCCCGTTGCTAGGGGGAAGTCGTGGCTTAGTGCTTAGAAAAGTTTGACTCTTAACCATAAAGTGGTGGGGTTTGAGTCTCGGCCCGGCAATACGACTTTTTTTGCGCTGCCCCCAACTGCTCACCGGGCACCGTAACATAAATGATCCCCACTGCTCCGTGTGTGTGTGTTCACTGCTGTGTGTGTGCACTTTGGATGGGTTAAATGCAGAACAAGAATTCTAAGTATGGGTCACCATACTTGGCCTGTATGTCACGTCACTTTCATTTGTTTGTCAATTGTTTTAATTATTCATCATGTTATAAATTCAATTTTTTCCTGTCTTGCAGGATTTCTGACAGATTACTGAGTCCTTCTCCATCAGCTCTCCACAATAGCAGCCCTTCCAAAAGCATCCACATCACTCTCTCTTGTGTGGCACATCTGCTCTCAGTCGTTAGCATGTCTACTTGTATTATTTCTCCTCTAGTCAACACTCCCATCTCTACTGTGAACACTCCTGTCACTATCACCATCCCACCTACTGTATTCTATATGCCATATATATATATATATATATATATATGTGTGTGTGTGTGTGTGTGTGTGTGACCTTTAAGGTCATTTAATGATAGAAATGCATTTTCCAGCTGAAAATGATTTATAAAATATAATTATTAATAACCGTTTTAGTTTGTCTTGCATATGTTCACAACAGAAGCGATCAGTGATTACAGGAGATTAAGAGGTAATCATGTGAAATATTAGTCTTAACAATATTTTTCTAATTAGTTAATCACTTTTAAATGAAAGAAAAGAATATGATTTCAGCTGGTGCCTTGCAACTCCTGGTTTGTAAAAATATTATTTGGCATTTTATAAACTTCTCTGCAAACAAATTGACAATTTTTATTTATTTATTCATTTTTTTTATTTTATATATATATTTTTATATTAGCCAATTTAGTTTTAAAGGGATTTTCTATTACATAATTCTGTCTGTACCTATTAGTTACTTTATCAATCAGTAATTTTTAAAAGTTGTTATATTTCACAATAATATATTATTTTTTTGTTTTTATTTCTTCATAGTGACAAACTAGAGAGAAAGAATGGTGTTATTTGCATTGTTTGTCTGAAAAGTTTGACATATCAATAAACACTGATATGGAAATTACTAAAAAAAAATTATCCCTGTGTTTTTTAAATTGTATTTATTTATTTATTTTTATTATTATTTTCCTTTTTTCTGTAGTTTAACTGGTAGAGCTAAAAATTGCAAGATTGTAAATACATCTCCAAAAAACACACAAGTGATTAAATGTATACATTTAATACACTATAAATATATAAATATAATATTATTTTTTCATACAGTATATGCAAAAATGTTGAGCTTAAATATTGTACATTAATATTAGGGTAAAGAATGTGTATAATCGCAAATATGAGGCCCTTGTTTGAAAATAAATAACTGTAATCAACAAATCTATTGCTGAATCAGGTTTACCCCACAATGCAAATCCGTCATTTTAGTTTTATATTTAGTGGGTGAAAATAAATTCACCACAAGAACCCGGAAAAGCCTGTCATGAATGGCCGTATATGGACAAGTAAGGGTGTCGCTTCTGCTCAACTGGATTTTCATTGGCTTTGAAATCCACTTGGCACTCGAGGACTCGCTGTGACTGGACTTTCTTTTAGCCCAAATTAAAAAACGTTTAATGTTGCAAAGTAAATTTTGCTGTAATTATTACGTCAATAGTACCTTCAGTTAACAATGGTGCATTGCTATATTTTGTGAAATTACCTCTTTACCGAGATCCTAACCTTAAACCTGAACATAACTTAATTGAACTACAAAAAACAGCGCCATGACTTTCACTTTCCATCGATAGAATGGCTAAGGCTTATGGGCAATGTAGTTTAAAATGTTTAATAATGAAATTGTGAAAAATACTTCTTTTTTTAAACAAAGGGATATCTAAGCATGTTTATTGTGCAAAGTTATATGACATATGTGAGAGGCAGGCTGACATTTTTTATTTTACTAAGAGTACTTTTATAAACACATGTATAGCACTTTTCTATGAATGTTTGAAAGCTGTGCCAAACATTATTTAGTAAACATAGCATAATGAGTTGTCCTACCAATTTTCTTTTTGAAACTATAATCAGATTTTGATTTACAGCCATTTGGAATGTTAATTGTTTTGCTCTTCAAGGGGACTCTACTGGGCCCCTGGGGATGGAAGGGCAGGAAAAAAATGCACAGCTCTATTCTCATCATTGTCAACAAACTGTTGAGACACATTTTGTAGGTTGTCTTTTCAAAAGCATACCATTATGTAAGTTGGAAGTCATAGTTATCTTAGAATTAAGACACCAGAAAATCAACATAAGTGCCCATTTGGAAAGAGCTCAATTTATTTCATAAGATCAAGAGCAATAATACAGTGCTAATAGTAAACAAAGACAACAAATACATATTCTGACATTTCATCAGACAAGGCCAATGTGTCATTCAGTAAGACAATGTGTGACAGTGTGCAGTTTATGGTTCCATACAATTCATGCAATTTAAAGAATCATAATATAAAATACCTAATTCATAAATCTCTGTAAAGAATGTCTCATCTTTGTCCTGCTCAGGAGCTAGACATCAGTAATGTGCATGAACATCTTCATTATAATACAGAACAGGATTCATGTTGATCTTTCCTTGATTCATCACCTTCAGTTGTGCATGAAGTCCATGCAGTCTCTTCTTATGCAGCTCTTCATCTAACTGAATTTCATTAATATTACTAAATGTTCATGTCTTCATCAAAACAACCATGGTGATTATATGTGTTGTTTACAAAATTAAATGGTGTATCTACCAAAAAACCATCTCTAGTACAGAATATTCACCATACTTGATTATCCAACACCATACGCAATATTTTACTAGGATGCAGCATAAAGACAGATAAAGAAGCATATTAAGACAAATTATATTCAAGTGAAATAAAAATGGGTTACATTAAAACCATTTTATTTTAATCAGATGAAGAAACCCAGATGAAGGCATGGTGAAATGTCTTGAGCACCAAAGAATCACATCCAGTTTCCTTCTCATCATCAGAGCTCTCCTGGTTTTCTTCAAATCCATGTCTCTATCATGATCTTCTTCAATGTCATAAACAATTTGCAATTGTTATCCAGCACAACAATACAACTGATGAACAAGTCATGTGACCAATTCAAATCAAATCATTTTATTATCACAATACCATGAATGCAAGTATACAGGTGGTAAAATGCTTTTCTGCAAACTGCAGCATGACAAGTACTGAATATATTTGCAACACATATACAGTATCAAAAATATAAACCGTATACATAAGAGCTCAATACAGGTAGAAAATATAGTGCAATACTATACTATACAGAGAGAACAAAATGAAAACAATTAACAACAATCACTGTATACTGTAGATATACCTCTGCCCACTGCTCCGGGTGTGTGTTCACAGTGTGTGTGTGTTCACTGCTCTGTGTGTGTGCACTTCGGATGGGTTAAATGCAGAGCACAAATTCTGAGTATGGGTCACCATACTTGACTGTATGTCACGTCACTTTCACTTTCAGTACAGTATGAATTAGTGCAAACAGAATATCAGGTTGCAGAATAATAGTGAGTCAGAGTCCAGTCAGTGTAGCTGATAGAGTGCAGTGCACACAGTATGAGGCTGCTGGTGTGTGTATGTGTGTGTGTGTGGTGTTACTGGTACGAGTTCAGTTCAGTCTGATTGCCTGTTGAAGGAACTTGTTTTGCAGTCTGCTGGTGCTGGTTCTGTGATAATGTCTGTCTGATGGTGATGTTGAGAGCAATCCATGGCTCGTGTGGCTGGAGTCTCTGACGGTCCTCAACAAAAGAAAAACCTTGCGTAGATGTCCTGGAGAGACAAAATCATTGTGTCAATTATATATTATTATTATTTAGAATTGTTGTAATGGACATACCATTGATTCCTGTTGAAGGTTGTTGGAGTAATGGGCTCTCAGTTGTGAAGTTTCTTTTATGGCCGTAACATCTGTGCAGTCACACAGCTGTTTGGGAATTCAGTCTTCACAGTTTCAGGCTGCAGCGCTGCATTTGGTGACCATTGACTCCTCCATCTCTGGCCTCAGACCCGCTTCTCTTTAGTCTGGAGTGAAGACAAATGTTCTCAGTACCAGCTTTCATTCTACTGCAGTCTTTCTGTACAAGTAGAAAATAATAAAAACAGTCATAACAAATCAGTTATGTATTGAAAACTCATAGTACATATGAAGACTTCAGATGCAAAGGCATCTAAGTTCCACCTGAAGTTTTCTTCTAAAATTCTTCTTAGAAGAACATTTCATACAGAACTTAAAGGCTTTTGCATCTGAAGTCTTCATATACAACACATCTCGTTCTTCATTTCTCCATCAACTGACTTAATCCTCCTTCAAAAACTGTAAGTCCATAAGAAAAATAGTTTTGGTGAATACAGGTGCAGGTGTCAGTACTCACCATATTCAGTCATTTTCTGCCCAAATTCCAGAAATGATGCCCTGATGATTTGTTCATTCTAGGACTTATAAAAAGATGTATATGTGAAAAATGATAATTGCTGACTTGAATAGAGATCAACATCATATGCTGTACTAATGCATTGCTTGAATACAGACACATCAATGGGGATGAGCACCTTTTCACTCTTTTCTGTTTGGGCACAATAGAGCCATGTTCATTCCTCATCCCCAACAGGACTGATGTTCTTTGTGTTTTTGCTCTTCAGCTGTAAAACAAAAATATGTCTATTAACCCCATGTTTAATTACTATTGCTTATTACATATGAATTAAGACAGATATAATTAAGTAAATTCACCAAAAGATTCAGGTTAGAGGATTAAATGAATATTGATTACAATTTTCTACAAACCTTTCTTGGAGAGGGCTGATCATGACAGGAACTTGCTGAGCCACACTAGTAGACATTCAGTTGACAAACCTGAAAGAGGCCATCATGCAACCATCCGCTCTGTTTGTACCTTACAACAGAGCAAGAGAGAATGTGTGAGTGAGTGGAGAGAGTAAAGGACTAAGATGAAGACAAACAAGCAAAGAAAGGCAAAATCTTGCGTTTGAGTTTAACAAAATGAGAGGGAAGAAAGCTGTATCTTCAAGCTATATTATTCTCAATTATTTTCTACACTATAACATGCAGCAGGATTGTTGTAAGCAGTTTAAAGACCTCTTCATACCAAGGATGAGTCCATACTTAATGACACAGAGGAACAACATCAGTGGAATATATTTTCCAGCTGATGAACATTAAACAGCCAATCAAAATGCACATTTCAAAAGCTTGATCATTTAAAGTGGCAGACATCAACGTCGCTGCAGTGTGTATATTAATAAACATAACTTTATCATTGGTTGATGTTGGTGTGGATGCTAAAATAGTTATTGTAGTTACTATTCTTGGTGTGAACAGCCTTAAATGATCTAATTTGGCCAAATTAACTGAAGATCTGATGTGTCACATGACAAGTTACACAGCATTTCCTGACTTGCTTTTAAACAGACGTGTTCAATTAAAATCAACATGGAAATAAAGGCAGACTGTGAGGTGCGGACAGATATCATGTACTGTTAGAACGGGTTAAGACGGTGCTAATAAAGAATACAGTGGACTCAATATAAACTTTAGGATATAACGCTCTGACTACTTAAAATGGACACAGTCTGCATGAGAGCTGAGGCGATGGTCAATGACAGCAGGAGGAAAAGCTGGAGAGTACGCTTGTACAATATCATATGAATTTGCTGAAATTGTTTGAATTATTAATACTTTGACATAGCACAGGGTTTGTACTGATGGGGTCGTGAGGTATTTAAAAAAGTAAAAAACATAAAATTCGGTGCAAAATGTAACTGCAGTAAAGTTCTGTCGAGGTGCTCAGATCAACACAGACGTACCTCTGGAAATATCTGCCTTAGCAGCTTTTGGTCTTCTCCGTAAACACACAAGATGGTCAAATTCATCCCTCTCCACAAACAAGGTTTGACAGGCCCATGGTCTTCCTTTTCAGCTGGAATAAAGAAAAAGTAACAAGTTGTTGTTGTTGTTTTAATACATACATGTTTAGACAGTGTGTTAGAAATGATCTGTGAACAAAATATTTGAAAGGAAGGACTATAAGGAAGGTTATTAACATAAAGTAAGGATAAATTAATTAAAGTAAATCAGTTATAACTACATATCTTCAACATTACCTGTGTCGAACCTTTGAAGGACTTCATCTTCACTGGAAACTTCTTCAAGTTGAGCTTCGAGTACAAGTTCCCTGTTAATACAAGAACTGATCAAAATCTGATTCTGAGCTGTGAAAATATGCCATGATGAACAAGAGAAAGAAAGAAAAATATGTGTGACTTATTTATGAATTACAGTTCAGAAAAATAGGAAAGGAAAATGAGAGAGAGAGAGAGAGAGAGAGAGAGTGAGAGAGAAAGAGAGAGAGAGAGAGAGAGAGAGAGAGAGAGAGAGCATCATAAAGAGCTGCTGGACACTGAATGTTGTTGTAGGAGCTGGAGATGTATGTGATATGAAGAAACTGCAAAACTGAAAAGAAAAAAAACACTGAATCACAATTACATTACAAAAAGGTATTAAAGGCATGGCAAATGTGTTACTTAACTAAAGAGTACACAATAAGCACAGTTACTGTGGTGAAAAGCATGGTAACGTGTTTATACTACAAATACCAAAGTAAAACTACAGTTATGACGGGAGATACATTGAGTTGTGGTTACTGAGGTTTTATAACACGTGACATGGTTCAGCGACATGTTACTATGGTAAAAACATGGTAAATGCGCGACTTTTACATGACCTCTTTCCACCACAGGCGAATTTCAAACGAATATCACAATGAAAACTAACTTTATAAAGCTGCAGATTTCGATTAAATGATTTGAACGTCAAACTGGTTTAATAGGACATACAGTGTCCAGTATCGATTTGAAAATAAAAACTCATATTATTCATAAACGATCGACTACTTTACGAGACGGGAGAAAACCTTACCTGTACATGTCTCGAAGTCATCTAAAATCCATATCATCAAAATCCACGAACATCTGGGAGAGTTTAAATCAAACAATTCAAAACGCAAATAGCAAACATGTTAAAATAAACCCACAATGCATTTAGGCGAAAGTTCATTTATCATACCTCCTGTTGCCAATAGGGGCGCTAATTTAGAGAACGCTCGTGTGGGTCGTATTTATGGATAGTGACAAACGACCCATACGGTCGTATGAGTTGGAGGACTTGTTGGACTTTAGACTTTCTTTCTGCTGTAAAGTAAAAAGTAACTCAAACAGTATCCAAAGAATATAATGCTGCAAAAAAGGACAAAATAAAGCAACATAAAAGTCCCTTTTGTCTACTGAAGCCATATGACAGCTTTACTGTATATTTTTTAGTAAATGAAAAACTCACAGTCTGCCCAGTGCAGCCTAATTCCAGAAAATAAACAACTCTAATGAGTCTGTTCATTTAATGAATTGTTTTAAAGAGTGTTTAAAGTCTGATTTGATCTATTTTGACAGATCTGTAATATTTTCTTCTATTCAGTTATGATGAAAAAAAAATTGATTAAAAGTGACAGTAAAGATATTTATAATGAAATATTTATATTTCAAATATAAAACTTTTAAATTATCATAGAAAATAAATGTTTTTACTGTAGTGTTTTTACTGTATTTTTGATAGATAGATGCAGTGAGCATAAGAGACCTCTTTCAAAAATGTAAAAATATATTGCCCACTCCAAACAGGTGCATCTCAAAAAATTAGAATATCACGGAAAAGGTCTTTATTTTTTGTACTTTAAATAAAAAAGAAAACTTTCTTATATTCTATTCTTAGATTCTTAGATTCATTGCACCAAACTGAAATATTTCAAGAATTTTTTTTATTCTAATGGTTGCGACTTACAGCTTAACAAAAAAAAAATTGAATATTTCATTTTGAGATTTATTAGTTTAATTTTGAGTATAAATACTGGGTATATCTTGAGCTAGTTTAGAACATGCAATCACAATTATGGGAAAGACTACTGACTTGACAGTTGTCCAGAAGACAATTATGAACACCCTCCACAACGAGGGTAAGCCACAGAAGGTCGTTGCTGAAAGGGCTGGCTGTTTACAGAGTGCTGTATCAAAATATATTCATAGAAAGTTGACTGGAAAGATAAAGTGTGGTAGGAAAAGGTCACAAGCAACAGGGATGACCACAGCTTTGGGAAGATTGTCAGGAAAAGCCAATTGAAGACCTTGGGAGAGCTTCACAAGGAGTGGACTAAAGCCGGAGTCAGCGTATCAAGAGGCAATACAATCAGATGTCTTCAGGAAAAGGGCTACGGCTTTCACATTCCTAGAACTAAGCCACTTCTGAACCGGAAAAAATGTCAGAAACATTTCACCTGGGGTGTATTGCTCAGTGGTCCACAGTCCTCTTTACAGATGAATGTAAATTTAGCATTTAATTTGGAGATCAAGGTCTGGAGTCTGGAGGAAGACTGGAGAGGCACAGAATCCAACCTGCTTGAAGTCCAGTGTGAAGTTTCTGAAGTCAATGATGATTTGGGGTGCCATGGCATCTGCTGGTGTTGGTCCATTGTGTTTTATGAAGTCCAAAGTCAATGCAGCCATCTACCAGGAGATTTTGTAGCACTTTATACTTCCATCTGCTGACAAGCTTTATGGAGTTACTGATTACATTTTGCCGCAGGATTTTAGCACCTGCCCACAGTGGAAAAACCAATTACAAGTGGTTTGCTGACTATGATATTACTGTGCTTGGTTGGCCAGCCAACTCACCTGACCTGAACCTCACAGAGAATTTATGGGGTATTATGGGGATCCACGCGCGTTCCCTCAGATGAGATGCTTGGAAAACTGGGGGGCAATTGGATAACCCAAATGGCATAATCAGATACTCAAAATGCCCCTTGGGGGTATTAAACGTGGTTTTCCACTCATCCCCCTCTCTTATGCGAACCAAATGATAAGCATTACACAAATCTAATTTAGTGAAGATAAATGCTCCCTGCAACTGCTCGAAAGCTGAAGACATCAACGGCAAAGGATAAGTATTCTTTACCATGATGTTATTCAACCCTCGGTAGTCAATGCAAGGTTGCAAGAGGCCATCCTTTGTGAAAAAAATCCTGCCCCAGCTGGAGAAGAAGAAGGAGGAATGAGCCAAGCTGCCAGAGAATCAGAAATATATTTCTCCATGACCTCCCTTTCAGGAACCGAAAGTAAGACTGATCAGATGACTGAAGCGGATGACTGATCGCACCCCAGGAGTCCGTGGGGGAGTACTCGGAAAACTCAAGGCCCCGTTTGTGCTGACTATGCTGATCGCCCTGTTGAAGGCGTGAGTCCACGCAAAGTGCTCAGTCCATCCAAACCCTGAGGTAACTGCAGAGTAAATATCTCCCTTTGAATGCGACCAGCCAACCAATGCAGGAACATGTCCCACTGCGCCTCCTCATTCCACTTACACTCTGCTTCTAGAGTCCAGAACTAGATGGAATAGAAGGAGACAGACAGCTCTCCTTGTTGGAGATCTGCTAACCTCTGCGTAGCCTGTCACCGCACAATCGAAAACCCTCATCATCTCCTGTTTGAGGGTGCAGAACAAGGCACAGCAGGGATGTCGATTCTCCCACACCGCCGATCCCCATAGCGCTGCACTACTAGTCAGCAGTGTAAGCACCAAGGCCACCCTGGATTCCTCAGTGGCAAATGTGAGAGGCTGGATTGAAAAAAAAAAACATAGAGCATTTGGTCAGAAAGGCTCTGCAGAGATTAGGTTCCCCACAGTACATCTCTGGGGCAGGTAGTCTGGGCTCACGCTGGTAAGTGTTGTCTCTGGTGTCGAAGGAATGAACAGTGGGGGTGGAGCAGTGGGTGATCTTAATAGCTGTACCTGGGTAGTGAGCTCGGACACCTGTGCTACAAGTACTTGCATGGCATGCCCAGTTGCCAGGAACTGATAGCTCGTCATGTTAATCAGCCACACCCACTCACCACACTCACACACACACACACACACACACACACAGACAGAAAACAAAGCACAGATGAGATCGTGATTCCATGAACCATGGCAATTTTTTTTAGATGTACCTGTACATAAACAAAACCAACATTCTAAATCAAGTATACATTACTCTGAAAAGAATTTAAATCAGAATCAAACTAAATTGAGAGAACTGTTAATCTGAATCAAGTCGAACCAGGAAATCAGTATCAACATCCTGCCCTAAAGCACAATTTCTTACACTTTCAGTTTGTAGCAGTTCTTGTCAGTTTGGAGGGCATATAAATCCTGATAGAATTTCCATTTCTGGATGAAGTACTCTTTCAAACAGGTGAGGAAGGCAAAATTCAAGTTTAGACTGAAAAAAGAGAGTACTTGAGGAATCTTGCCAGGCTGAATTACCAAACTGTCACAGACCCCTGTCACCGACCCACTGTCTGTTTTCATTTCCCTGTTATTGAATCTTGTTCAGACAAATTTATTACCTTGACATATGCATTATCAATGATGAGGACTCGAACTGGTCTCAGGCTGAGGCACACATGAAGTAAAACATCTCTTCAGCTGGATTTTGGGAAATGTTCGTAGGCATCAGCGAAACAACCAGGAACATGTCACTGGACCTGCCATGTCAGTTTAATGTCATAAACACTGACATTTTCTCCTCAGGGTAAAAGGGGATGACATGTTATTTCCCCTGAAATGATGTCGAAGATGTCTCATTTTAAAGAAAGACTGGCACAATATTGTGCATCTGTAACCAAGATGAGCTTTTTGACATGTTTACAACAACTATACCCATAGTACTCATAAAAAAGTAGTTTTTTAATGGATCATCTGTCTATTTCTTTTCATGTTGGGTTTATAAAAATAAAGAAATTACCCTAGAGAGTTTTGTTTTGCTACCTTTATTATTGCAGTACAGTTGCTCACCGTGATGTTGCCCTCACCTTGGGATTTGGCCCATGAGGTAAAACAGGAGCCCAGACACCTGTTAATTACAAATTTTCAGATCATATTAAGTTATAAAAAATGATATTATTCATTTTCATCGACAACGAATAGGTATAAATTCGACCTGAAGGGGGCAGAATTACTTATTTTTTTCCTCTTAATTAAGATATCAGGAAAAAAGTGCTGAATTCTGTTTTGTGGGCACAAAATATTTATTCATAACCAAATTAAATGTTAATGTCCTTTTTTTTATGAGTACATGCAGAAAAATGCCCTGAATGTTTGACCTAGTACGGAAAAAAATAGATTGTTTTGGGAAATACTCAAAGGGTTTATTTCAGTAATGGGGACTTTCTCTCTCTCTCTCTCTCTCTCTCTCTCTCTCTCTCTCTCTCTGTCTATTTTTCTCTTATTTTAAAAAGCACTCATGGTTATGAAATTTTAATCCACACTTCTAAATTCTCTGTTGGTGAAGGTTGATTTGTTAGCCAAGGGTCATGCAAAAAACACAAAGTCATTCCCAGGTTGGTTCCCAAGAGCCCCCAAGGCCTAAAACGTTCGATCCTTTGTATACTATTCACAAGAAAGGATGCATTCAGAGCAAAAACACTGTCAAGTTAGCAAGCAGCATGGGTTCGATTTAAATGAGGAATTCAGCTTGCTGTGCACAGATCCTTCACCCTGCTGCACTTTTGCCTAAGAATCTCAAGGAAAAGAATAAGTGCTCTTTTTATCCATGGTTTAGACTGCCTAAGGGTGAAGGGCAGTTCTAGCAGTTCTAGCTCAGCTGTCAATACTGCGTCCATCTCTCAAGAGTCAAACAGACTAAGGTCTTACTGGCCTGCTCCTTCAGGTAGTGTCCTCAAGGAATTGAAGCTAAAAGCTCCTCTTTAACTTCACTAACAGGCTCTCTCTTTAAGAGATTTATGTCATTTTTGCACTTGGTATGTTTGCTTGAGCCCAAACTCCAACATCCTCACTTCAAAATACTTAACTACTGTATATCTTCTCAGAAATTTTATTTTTCCTTAATGTCAGGTGCACATAAAATTTGTATAAACTTATGTTCGCTAGTGAGGATTTAAAATAAGTAATATGTCAGGAGAATCAGACGGTGAGTAATTAAAAACTTCATAATTTACCTGCAACTTATATATACATTGACATTGTTAAATGTAAAACATTGACATTATGCTAAAGCTATTAAATTAATAGTACAGAACAGATAAAACAGGATTTTTTACATTAAAAGCTTGCTTCCAGGCATATGGTGGAAGATTGAGTTCAGATTACAGTAAAGTAAACTTAAAGTATAAATAGCAATATTTGGTACCTCTTGTGAAAAAGTTGCACACCACACACACGTTTAAAAGTAAAATAATCCTTGGATATAAGAACGAATTTAAAGTGTGAACTGGGTGTTGGGCTAACAGGGACTTAATTGCAAGGTAATTGCAATCAAATTAAAATTTATTAAAATTTTAATTTATATTAAATGTACTTAGGTAAGTAGGACCTCTTAAGATTCCCATATTCACATGTAATTTCATAGTTTCAAGTATTTACTGTATGGTAACTGTTATACACTTAAATGCAATTTCTATTTAAACTTGTATGTCATGTAATTAAATATATTTGACACAGTTGTAATGATGGTCCAGTTTAGTACATTATATATATAAAAATATATTTTCGTTTTCTTAGACGATACATGAGTGAACTGCCTAAATGAATCAAACTGAATCACCAACAATTTCAGACCTTTTATCAAACCTGACTTTTTGGGTGAACCATACCTTTAACACCTAAACCCTGTAAATGTCAGAAGGTCTCACTAACAAAGGAAAAGGGCTTGGTCACTTCTGAATGGAACACAGGAGAAATACAGTTCTAATCTTAATCTGGCACACTGTATTTTATAGATAGGTTGCGCATTAAAATTTAGCCTGTGTTATGTTTTTCCGAACCACATGTGAAAAGCAAAACACTGCTGCTGTCAAGCTCAAAAACTATAGGAAAGCTGTTTATCACTGTCGCTCATAATCTCATAATTTTGACATATGTATTTCTCAGTGCTTACTTTGTATGTCATAATTATATGATCCCACAATGTCATAATATGATTTAAATCATGGCAAAATTAAGATAAAAAGCAATTTATGTTGCAAGTAATTTTTCCCTCCAAAATTATGAATTATTCTCACAGTTTCAACCTTTGTTATAATTTGGACTTTTTTGTTGTAACTGTGACCTATGTCATAATTTTGACATTGTCATACATCAATCTTTCCAAAAAACGAGATAAAAAAAGATACATAAAGGTTCATTATCATGTTTGGATTATTTTAGGTCATCTTAAAATGCAAACTATGGCTCCTTATGAAGGAAGCCATTAAATCATGGATTAACATTGCCAAGCTTTTTCATTTTGTTGTCGAGAAGTCCAATTTAGAGACTAAACTCTAGCCCAGAATTTAGACAATGTGCATTAGGGAGGTCTTCAGTGCATGGAGCAGTCACTACAGTACTTTTTCTCCACTGTCCCCTGTGGGAATCTTATTGTATGTGTTCAGCCTTGACTTAGCGGTCTGTACAAATCTTCTCCCAGCCAGTGCCCACTCACCACACCACCATATTCTGTGTGCATGGTGCAGCTGCCATGGCAACCAAACCTCCCGCTGCTTTCTCGCAATCGAAGAAGGAAGCTGGTGAGAGCGGCTGATCGAACAGGAAGCTGATTTTCTAATTAAGGCCAGTCTAAAAATGTTTAAATCAGATCATATGATATTAATTATGATCTGTTGGTTGTTGACATATCAATAAATGAGTAATTTGATATTCTTATTTATTTTCCCATGGGTAATAAGCAGCCTGAATAACTGCTTCTCCTGTTTATTTTAAGCATGCAATGACTGATAATGATAATGCCATAGATTATGATTACTTAGGAAATGATTGTCTTTCCCCGTGTTTTGTTATTCAGACATCTGAATAAGTCTTAACATGTGTCACCCGGTGTGTGTCTCGCACTTGAGAACAGTTGTGTGTCTTTCCTCACACAGAGCTGGCTGTTCTTCCTGAATCTGGACATGCGTGAGTCTTTCACTAGCACTGATGGCTACATCAAATCTCTGTTAATGTGATCCCTGTCTCCGTTTGATTGACAGGCTGACCTGTCCCAGAGGACCGGTGGAAGACAACACATCGACAAAGTGATTTAAGGAAGGCAAAACAGATTCTTGTCATTATGTGGTCTTCAGATGAAGGTCAAAAACAATGTTGTGCCCTAGTTTTGTCTTCTCAGTCACACCCCTCACCACTCAAGAAGGCCATGTAAGATATTCATGACAAAGGGCTGGCATTCAATGCTTGACTAAACACCACAATTAAGATCCAATTTACTTAACTCGACCTTGGCGCTTTCTAACAGTTACTTTCAATTTTCCAGCCTTTACCAGACATTAAAGAAACTCTCAAGCACCTCATTATTTGAATATTAATAGTGCATTATGCATGCAATAAAAAAGCATGTGTGAGCCTGTTTAATCAGGTTTTATTTAGCCACTCTAGCATGTATTTGTTAGAAAATACTATTTCTCTACTGACGGTGTGTAATACTGAAATGAATGTCCCTGGAATTATATATATATATATATATATATATATATATATATATATATATATATATATATATATATATATATATATATATATATATATATATATATATATATATATATATATATAGCACTGGGATTGCCCCATTATTTCATATTGTAAGACTTCAATGCTCCATTAATTCAGAAACAGATCCTTCAAATGACAGGTCTCATACTGAGGAATGCCATTGGAGTAAAGTGGCAAAGAACACATTTTTACAATTCAGGGTCTGAGCCGAGCAAACATTTCTTGGGTTGAGTATTTGTCTTCCCGTCGTCTCCTGCCTGAAGCAAGCTTGGAGGTTTTTATGTCAAAGCCTTTTTTGTTTATGGCTCTATCTTTAACAAAGACACACTGATAGAGTGTGATGGGGATTTTATGTGGAACTAATTCTATATGCACCTATGGAAATGAAAGATTGAATGGACAGCAAACGATGCAATATTTGTGTGCACTACCATGCACTACACACTTAGCACACACACGCGCGCGCAGCACTTCACGCCATTGACTTTCTGCCAGCACATTTTGCTGCCACTGCAGGACTTGACATTTAATGATCTTTAGACAGAGTGATGTCACATTTATCAGTCTTCATCAGAGCAGACAGATCCCAAACCCCCAGTGTAAAGACAAGCCCGCGCAGCACAAACACACTCACACATGGACACAGCCACACATCTCGCACCTTGCACACATGCATATAAACACAAAGTAACATAATATAGATAATTATCATTTACACCTCAAATTGTAGTGTTCATCTTAATTCCTTTGAAGGCAAAATGTGCATAGAAAATCAATACAGTTTAAGACAGAATTACATATTTTGTACAGTGTACTGTATAACTGAACCTCATCTTTTGCTTTTTTTGTACGTTAGCTTACATTTCATAAATCAAGCACTTAGTGTACTATTTTAGCTTATCTGTTAACAGATTAACCTGCTATCTTAGCCTATAGCCTACAATAGATTGTTTGCAAAGGAATTTCAAAAATATTTTTTAACCCTAATCAAAAAGCAAAAAAGAACTACACTGCGAGTATATCAAGGGCTTTCAACATTGATAGCTTATTTTCATTTATATGTAAACAAATAATGAATATATTGATGTCAAATTATGAGTGTATTGAACTGCCAAAATACAGACAGCACATTACATGTCCTACCAGAGACTATTATATACTAGACCACTGTTAAACCACAATAAATTATGCTCTCTGATCACTGTTTGGTTCATCTTATACCGACTGCACATTTAAACTGTATTTATCCAGAGTGAGGAAAAGGGCTCAGAAAATCACTCTGGATCCCTCACATTAAAGCCATCTCCTTTTTTAACTATTGCTGCTTGCTACACAGCACCAAACACCCATTAGTCAACAGTGCGTACACATTGATGTATGTGTTATAATTGTGTAAGAACAGTTTCATGCAAAATGTGGGATCTACCAAGTTGTACTTAAATGTAGGAATGTGTGTAAATATAGGCACAACTCCCAACTACCGAAGAATCTAGGGGTAGAATGGAGATAGTACAAAAGAAAAGTGCCACGGCATGTGTCCTGTGTCCTTTAATTGCAAATACTCAATTAGTAATTTCATAGTTCAAGCTAGATTTTTGCATAATTGGTGTGAAAAGCTATAAAAGACAGCTGGGAGCTCATTTGAAATGTAGCTATTGTGTCATGGCTGATCTTGGTCTGCTGGAAGATTTGGCAAATCCTGCACTGTGCAGAGAACACATTTTCAAAGACTGCACTGGTCTGTTAGGTGAGAGCAAGAGGTCTTCATGGGTCCACTTAGATCCGAAAACCTAACCCGATGAGTTCCTTGGACAAGGGGCTGGGTTCAGTATTAGCAGCCTCAGGTTTTGGGTATGTAAAATAAATGTGCTTTTTCTAAATGAACCCCATAAGAGACTAATTCTTTGCATGTTCATGTTAAGTGAGAAATGCACATAGAAAAGGAGCATACGTTTTTAACCTTGAACACAGAAATCCACTCGCTTCATTATGTTGCCTGTTCATTCAGGGCTTTTCTTTGTTTTGTGTGCGCAGAAGCCTTTCACCTGAGATTAGGTTGCAGACAACATTAGCGAATCCATGAATTATTAGGCTATTGATTTAAATTTTAACAAGCTATCACGTTTGTTCTTTAAATCAACTGGTAACTATGACAGCCAAACTCAGAAAAACGCTAACTTGTATCCATCAGGCAGGTAATAATTAAAAAATTAATAAATGTTAAATAAACAAAGTAATAGAGAAGCGGCCAAATCATTCAGTAGAGATTAACATCGGTGGAAGTGAACTTGAAAAATGGTGTGTATTGATGCCTTTCCACGGTTGAACCAAGATACTTTCTGATGTTCATTTATGTTTTATTTTTTCCCATGCTATATAACTAGTAAAGATGAATATCTAAATATATTAAAGAGCCACAAAACTGTATTTTTTACAAAATTTGCAAAGTCTTCTCAGCAGCATGCTGTCAGTGTCCTCTTTGCTCCACAATGTATTTTTCACAGTGTGAGAACATGATGTGCAGCTTGACAGAGCCTGGAATATTTTGAATATTTCTGTTTAACCCTCATGTTGTGTTTGGGTCATTTTAATCAGGAGAAGATTTTCTTTCTAACAAAAATGTTAGTTAAGGTTGAGCTAAGATGAACTGACTTTGCTCACACTTCCCCTGCAACAATTTAGTTAGAATGTACTGTATATATAGTATAATTGTTTTTTGTAATTTTTTATGTTATTTTATTTAAACTTGTTACACTTTTGGTGTTCCATATAAAAAATAGCTTATACATCTCTTGTTGTGCTATATTATCACCAAACATATTATTCAATCTTTTTGTATTTTTTTTCTTTCAATAAGGACTGGCTTTGTTTTTATTTTTGTAACTGATTTATCATAGGCCTAATTAATCTTATTTTACGTACCTTGAGTTTTTGCACTAGTATACTCTTTTGTTTGACCAAGAAATTTGTTTTGAAATGCTTATATACTGTATAAATAAATAAATAAAGTAGCACAAAAGAACACTTGTGGTGTTCCCGGACAAAAATGACCAGGCTATAACAAAATAACTTAGAAATATTTGTATTTTGTGACATATTATCATATTATAAAGTGATTTGCAGTTTTGTATTTAATTTTGATAGTGGCTGATTGTAAGGCCTTATTGAGCTGAGCTTATATCGGTAAAAAAATGACCGTCCATTGAAAATAAATGGGGAGATCATAAATATGATAAATATTTAGTGTTCAGAAGCAAAAACTCGCAAAAACACTGCTAAAAAAAAAAAAAAAAACAGTTAAGGGAATGCTTAAATCACATATTGTCTCTCAATGAATGCAATATTACATTTAAAAATCGGTATTTACATACATAATTTGTTACAAAATTACAACAGTCAATGAAAACCAAAATCATCAGCACACTGAGGGCTGGATTCAAAATCACACAAGTTACAGGCTGAACTTTCATGACTCAAGTCTGGGGAACTTGAGGGACAGTCAATAGCATCAATGTCATCATCCAAGGATATTCCTCCCCAGACCATTACTGACCTATCATCGTAACAGTCATGCTGGATGATTCCCCATGGCATCTCCAGACTCTTTCACATTTGTTATGTGTGCTCAGTGTGATCTTGCTTTCAGCAGTGAAGAGAAAGGGATGCCAATGGCAGGCCTAATTCTGCTGTTCTCTGGCAAATGCCAGTCAAACTGCATAGTGCTGATCTGTGAGCACGCATTCCACTACGGGACATTGGGCCCTCATGCCACCCTCATGAAGTCTTTTTCTGACAGTTTGGTCTAAATGTTTGGTCATTTTGTTGCCCTTCTTTGTCCCTGTCCAACTCTCCTTGTGTAATGGCCTGTCTCTTGGTGTCTCCTGCATGCTCTTGAAACTGTGATGGGAGACACACCAAACCTTGTGATGGAATGAATGGATGTGCCATCCTGGAGAAGCTATACCTTTACAACCTGACTGGGTTTCAGGTAGTGCCTTATGCTACAGATATTGACAAGAACCCTAATAAAACCTAAAACTATTGTCCATTGCCACCACCTTCAAAATCAATCCCTTTTTGGGGGATGTGTCACTGTTGCCTCTCTTCAGTGCACTTGTTGTCACTTTCATTTTCACCAAAGAAGCTGAAACTGATTCACAATCACTTCCTAAATGGACAGTTCCATAAAACACATTTTTTTTTTTTTTTTAGCAGTGTATAAAGATCTCGGGTGTGTGCTTTGTGGATGCATGCATTACCACACACACACAAGCAAGTTTATGTACACAAACAAACTATTTTGAGTATTATAGGCTTTTTCTGTAAAACTGTAAGATCAATAAGGCTCAGATCAATGAGGCCTAAGATCAATCAGTTCCTAAAATAAATACAAAACCAGTTCTAAGATTTATCCACTCTGGGACCCGGTAAAAAAAAAAAAAGTGGTTTCAGGCTCCCAAAATTGATCTGGACGAAATACTGATACGATAAAAACTAAATGCATCTCCATGTGGACCGGCTCTGAATCCAATATTAGGTGATGCTATAGCATAGAAAGTAATTTATATTCTTTTTTTGGAAGCTGGTAATTTTTGACCGGAAACGGTCAAAATATCTTTTTTTTTTTTTTTTTTTTTTTGTACAAAATAAAAGCTTTTCAATACAAACCTCCTGGTTAATCCTTACAGCAAACAGTGCATATTAAAAAATTATAATAATTATATTGACAAGATACTCCGCAATAATTATTATTTTTTTTTACTAAAAAACTGTGGTACATATAATCGGATTAACTGACAATAAATCAGTTCCAAAAATAAATTAAAAACCAGTCCTAATTGAAAGGAAAAAAGTTGAGAAAAAGACTGAATCCTATATTTGGTGATATCATAGCACAGGCGATTTATAAGCAATTTTAAAAGGCCTGTCATTTTTGACCAGGAACACCAAAAGTGTTATAGGGATTTGAACACAAGGGTTAATAATTCCTAGTGTTGCTAATGTCTAAATATTGAAATGAAAATAAACATATGATACAGTTTAGCATAGCTAGCACAGAGTTTAATATCCAGTGTCTTGCTAAATAAACTATAAGTTTATTAATAAGACATTTGTGTTATGGCTTTTTGCATTGTGGTTTTATTTAATGATCACATAAATTACACATATTAATTTTGGTGTTAATAGTGTTGCCACAGAAACTGATGTCCAGCTCAGAGTAGAATATGAAGAGTAGAAAGCAGCATATTATCCCTGGCTAGCTCTGGTCACTGTTAAATCTCATTGGTCCATATTCCCGCTCCTCATAACTGTGCATTAAGCATCACATATTTTCTGATTGGCTTGTCACACTGAGCTGCACTTTTGCAATCAGGGTGTACAGACAAATTGCTTGCAATGTACACAGTATAATGTAACACAAGTGCCAGCACTTCGATTTTTATTCAGCACAGCAGGGAAAGGAATTAACAGCCACATATTTCCTAGTTACAAAGTGTCTACACAATTATGGCAATCAGTTTGGTTTTTGCACCACATCAAATTCATCCCATCACGTAAATGAATATCCTCATAAACAGAGACATCAGCGGAAAGCATCAGTCTGTACATCATCACAGCCATAATCTGGTCTTTGAAATGGAAAGTTCGACTGAAAGCTTATGCCCCTTTAATTATGTTTGAGTAAAACATCCGATGCATTGATCTCCTCGAGTAATTCATCTATTAGAAAATAAAGTCGTAAAGAGAGTCTCACATTAACGATCTGGCAGAGGATAATAGTTTAGATTGATTGGACCGACAGACCAGCTTTTTATGGGCCTTATTAGCCCTGCTAAGGACAGAGGATCCAATGCAGACATGGTGGTGCGTTCTGCAGATTTATGGGAGAATAATGCACCTTGGCCCAGGCTCTTTTTGCCCTCGACACCATATCCTATTAACCTTGGTAATGTTTATCAATTTAAGTATGGCCACGAGCATTATACTGCTGAAATAACGTTATTGAAACATTGACCTATGCTGGTGACCCAAGCTGGAATGTGATTGCTCACATTGGTTGAGATGGGGCTGGAAGACAAGAGGACACCCAAGACATTAACTCTCCCCTCTGAATCTCTCCAAATACAGTAGCAATCTCTCCCTCATCTCATCTTCTCTTAAGGAAGTGTGTGGACAGAAGAGTGGACAGAGGTGCTGGCTTCATTTAAACATTGGGGCGGGGAGACATCATGTACACTCACAAACACAACATTTACAGTGTTTTTGCACTGCGGCAACAAACCTCAGTGCCACTCAACATGCTATAAAGATATCAAAGATGCAGATCATAATCTAAAAGTTAACAATTTAATAGCATCAGAATATAAAGTGATGTGCAGTTGATATGTTGCTTTACATACAATCACGTTCACCACACATACACATTTACTTTAATATACATTACAGTACTCAGTCCCAAGTATACAGTCATAAATCACAATTTCTACTCTTCTGCCAAGGCAGCACTGCTCAGGGTAAAATACACAACATCAGCCCAGTACACAGTCATGCTCGTAAATTCAGTGTGATGAGTAATGAGAGCCGTGGGCTCCCTCCCTCTCTCCTTTCATCTTTTACTCCGTCATTCCACAGTGACCCAACCACGGCCCAGTACAGGCGGTCAATCTCTGCTGCTCTCATAAGAGACTTGATCTATGTCCGACAGTGGATTGCATTGCAGTCACATTTTTTTGTATCCAGAATTAATTATGCATTAAATTACCAAGCTGATTAGCAGCATGTGAAGATCCTGAAAGCCAAAGGTCAGCGCTGAGTGAGCTGGAGGTGGAATGTTGAATCTTACTCTGCAATTCTTGCCCCACATTATTAAAGAAATAGTGTATTCAGAAAGGACTTTTATAACACAAAGGAGAAATGTTGGCAAAAGTATTGGCCATATAGGGACAATGAATGAGAAGAGTTAACAATTTAAATAAATAAATAAATAAGTAACACCATAAAAGTATCCTAAAAGTGGTCTATACGGCTTAATGTACTGTTTCAAGTGATCTGAATAGGTTTGTGTGGGGAACAGTTTGAAATGTTAGTTATTTGGAATACAAAATCAGCCCATCAACACATCTGATGCAATTAAATTAAATTAAAGTTTTTTTTATAGCGCTCTTCACAATAATAAAAAAAAAAAATAGCAAAGCAGCTATATAATATATGTGTACACATGGCAGAAATGTACGAAAAAAATCAATAAATGACACAATCAAACAAATTATGAAAACTATTAACAACAATTATTCGGTCAGAGGCCCCTCCCATGATTGTTTGATTGACAGCAACGTTTCAGCAAAGACTGGACTTGTGTCTTACCTCAGACCCGCCCTGAGTGAGCCGTCATCAGTCTGAGATGCAGACAAGCATGACTCCTAAGTGATTGAGGTGTTTTTTTGCTGGATGTAAAAACAAACATAGCAGAAGTCATTTGCTCCCGACATCTGAGCGACTGAAATCGCAGAGGATTAACTTACGTTTGGATCTGAAAGAAATGCGCCCTTGATCTACTTAAAGGATACATAACATACACCGTTTCACCTAATCTCATTGTTACTCTTGAGTACCGATAGAGTAGTACTGCATCCTTCATATATCCAAAAAGCGTTCAAATATTTATCATATTTATAAAAGAAAAATACAGCTTTCCGATCATTTCCGGATAAAGCTGAGCTCCTGGAGGCCTGCCGTGAGCAGAGGTATAATACTGATGTTCCCCATCGAGGGAGAGACGATGCGTCGATAACGCTTTGGGAACGCATTCTGCGTGAGTGCGTCTGAAGCATCCATGTCAACTAGTCCAATGGCGAGAGTGAGCGTCAGGAGTGACGTCACGACCAGGAATTGATAAAAACCCCAACCGGAGCAACCGGTGTTAGCTTTCTGTGCCTCAGCAAGCGATCTGTGTCAAACCTGTCTGTCATATTTACTGTTGTCTTGTGCAAAGTTTATATACTATGGCTAAGCAACTATTCAAACCGTGTGCTTCTCCCTGCCCGCGTTATTTAACGGGTGGGGATACACACGAGCTTTGTGTAGTTTGTTTGGGAGTGGAGCATGCGTTATCAGCCTTCGAGGAGACTGATTGCCCGCATTGTGAGAAGCTTTCGCTTCGCATGCTCCGCTCCCGCTTGTCACTCTTTGATGAGAAGAGCGGCGAGCCTCGCGCTCCTCAGGGTGCAGGACCCGCTTCTGCCGAGGCAGAACGGAGAGTGCATTCCTGGGGTTCGCAAATGGATCTCTCAGCGGGGTTGGAGACGGGTCCGAGGGCTCTTTCTCCTCCCTTACCTGGGAGATCCATAGCTCAAACTCCGGTGTCGGAAGCCCGCCCCGCGGCTTCTTCCGCCCGGGTGGAGAGCCCATTGCTTCGTTGCTCTAGCTCCGAGGAGTTAGATGTAACGGGCAGTGAAGGTGACACAATCAGGGGGGAAGAGGATTCGCCATCTCTTTCCCCAGCATATGAGGAGTTGGTTGATGTATTAACACGAGCTGTAGATAAATTACATATATCTTGGCCATCTGATAAACAGAGCGCTCGTCCTAAAAGCAAATTAGACGAGCGTTTTCTGTCTTCTAAAACATCGCCTACATCACGGGGTCTCCCTTTTTTCCCTGATCTTCACAGTGAGCTGTCTAGATCGTGGAATAAGCCATATTCATCACGTCTTTTCAGCCCTCAAGTGCGCATTTATTCTGATATAAGAGGGCTGAAAGAAAATGGTTATGAAGCGATGCCCCGGGCGGAGCAGACGCTCGCGAGCTATCTTTCCCCTGGTTCAGCGTCATCTATTAAGAACCCGACTTTGCCCACGAAGCCTTTAAAGATCACATCTAATTTAGTGGGTAAAGCTTACACAGCAGCAGGTCAGGCTGGAGCTTGCCTTCACTCGATGGCTTTGCTTCAGGCTTATCAGGCTGAGCTGCTGGGGGAGTTAGATAACAGTGAGGGAGTCAGCCGTGACGAAATTCGCGAACTTCGTCGGGCTACGGATTTATCTCTCAGGGCGACTAAAGAAACAGCACGTGCTATTGGTAGATCTATGGCTGCTTTGGTTTCTACAGAAAGACACCTTTGGCTTAATCTTTCAGATATTAAAGATAAAGATAGATCTTTTCTTTTAGACGCTCCCATTTCTCATGAAGGTCTGTTTGGTGATGCTGTGAATGAAGTGGTTGAAAGATTTCAAGAAAATAAAAAGCAATCTGAAGCTTTTAAAAGTTTTCTCCCTCGCCGTTCTAATCCTGATGCTGCTGGGCGTGCAAGGCAGCCCCAGCCATCATGCTCCTCATATCGTGTTTTTCAAAAAGAGAGTGTTGCGTCTCGCGCTCCTCCTCAAAAATCACGGGGACCGAGCCAGCACTCACAGCCAAAGCAATCTAAGCAGAAGCCGGATCTGAGGACCGTTCTTCTCGCTAAGAAAGCTTCGGCTCAGAAGAAAAGGTCCTGACGCCAAATGGGTCAGACCTGTGAGGGCAGCCCCAATCGAGACAGTGCGGTGTACACCTCAGTATACGGTGCCCGTCCGGTCTCGGTGCTCTCACGGGGCCGTCCTGCCAACCCCGCCACCCTTGGTGCCTCGGGGCGCAGTGGTCTCCAGCGGGTCTCTGGCGCTGTGTCTCCCAGACGCTGCGTGAGGCTCGCTCCCTCTGAGGGGGGTCCAAGAGCAGTTAGCTCAGGTGGTTCCTGCGCTTCGGCTTCAGGTCCCCGAACTAGCTGTTCTAATTACACCAGAGGCCAGCCTCGAGAGGCTGGTTCCCTTAGTAGAATGTCTGACAGAATGGAAAAGTCTGCCGAATATATCTCAATGGGCTACAACGGGGTGTTGCTCACAGTAGTGCATCCCGAGCAGGCTCTGGTCATGGAGCAAGAAGTGAAACCTCTTTTAGCGAAAAATGCTATAGAGCAGGTGTATCCTCCCGACAGGGCATCGGGTTTTTACAGCCGTTATTTCATTGTTCCAAAAAAGGATGGAGGGCTGCGTCCCATTTTAGATCTTCGTCTGTTGAATCGTACAGTTCAGAAATTAAAATTCAAGATGCTGACACTCAAACAGATCGTGACTCAAATCAGATCCGAGGACTGGTTCGTCACAATAGACCTAAAAGATGCGTACTTCCATATCTCCATCCTCCCTCAGCACAGGAAGTTCCTAAGGTTTTCTTTCGGGGGCAAAGAATACCAGTATCGGGTACTTCCCTTCGGTCTAGCTCTCTCACCCCGCACATTCACGAAATGCGTAGATGCAGCTCTGGCCCCGCTCAGGCTGCAGGGCATACGTATTCTGAATTACCTGGACGACTGGTTGATTTTAGCAGAATCAGAACAGTTGGCGGTTCGGCATCGAGATGTCGTCCTCGCTCATATGCAAAAGTTGGGTTTGAGGCTCAATACCAAGAAGAGTGTGCTATCTCCATTACAGAGGACCACTTTTCTTGGGGTGGTATGGGATTCGGTCACGATGCGAGCCTCTCTTTCGCCCGCTCGTGTAGCCAACATCCTCGCAGCCACTTCGGAGCTAAAGCTAGGCCAGTCACGCACTGTAAAACAGTTCGAGAGATTGTTGGGTCTCATGGCAGCAGCGTCCAATGTGATCCCCTTTGGCCTGCTGGGCATGAGACCTTTACAGTGGTGGCTCAGGACCAGAGGGTTCTCCCCGAGGGGAAACCCACTTCGTACGATCAAGATCACGCGGCGGTGTCTCCGCGCCTTGGTCATATGGAGAGAACACTGGTTCCTGTCCCAGGGTCCGGTATTGGGAGCTCTTTGTCATCGGGTTACCATCTCGACAGATGCTTCCCTTACCGGCTGGGGAGCGGTAATGGAAGGCCGCTCAGCTCAGGGTCTGTGGGAGAGCCATCATCACTCTTGGCACATCAACTGCCTGGAGATGATGGCTGTCTTCAAAGCTTTGAGGCACTTCCTGCCAGACCTGAGGGACCATCATGTGCTGGTCCGCACAGACAATACATCGGTGGTCTCTTACATCAACCGTCAGGGGGGTCTGCGCTCGCGCCCACTCTGCAAATTAGCGCACCAGATCCTCCTGTGGTCTCTGGGGAAATTACGCTCTCTGAGGGCGATGTATATACCAGGGACTCAGAATATTGGAGCAGACACCCTGTCGAGGCAGGTGCTGAGGCCAGGGGAATGGAGGCTTCACCCGGAGGTGGTGGAGCTCATATGGGAATGTTATGGCCAAGCAGAAGTGGATCTGTTCGCTTCTCAGTACACGACGCACTGTCCACTATGGTTCTCCCTTACTCATCCAGCCCCCCTGGGGTTGGACGCTATGGTACAGACGTGGCCGAGGCTACGTCTGTACGCCTTTCCCCCTGTTGCTCTGCTCCCAGGAGTTCTGGAGAGAGTCCGCCAGGACGGAGTAAGTCTACTTCTCGTAGCTCCACACTGGCCGAGTCGAATCTGGTTTGCGGACCTGATTCATCTCCTCGACGGTTCTCCCTTGGAGATCCCGATCAGGAAAGACCTTCTATCTCAGGCAAGGGGCACTATATTTCACCCCCGGCCAGAGATTTGGAAGCTTTGGGTGTGGCCTCTGAGGGGGCGCAACTCATAGAGAGTGGTCTCTCAACTGAGGTTGTGGAGACCATCCTTAGCTCCAGAGCTCCAGCTACGAGGAAACTTTATAGACTCAAATGGAATGTTTTTTCTTCTTGGTGTTACCAACATCAGTGTGACCCCGTCCACTGCTCTGTTGGCTCAGTTCTTGAGTTTTTACAAGACCGCTTCGCTTCTGGTCTATGTCCATCCACCTTAAAAGTTTACGTGGCGGCCATCTCGGCTTTCCACGCCCAAGTGGGTGGTGCATCTCTGGGTCGAGACCCTCTTATCTCTCGTTTCCTTCGTGGCACCTTGAGGCTGAGACCTGCAACTCGTTCTAGAGTGCCGGCCTGGGACCTGGCTATAGTTTTAGAAGGCCTTTCTAGGGCTCCGTTTGAGCCCCTAGATTCGGTCTCTGAGAAGTTTCTTTCGTTTAAGACTACTTTTCTCCTTGCTATTTCGTCCCTTAAAAGAGTCGGAGACCTTCAGGCTCTCTCGGTTTCTCCCACCTGCCTTGAATTTGCACCTGGGATGGTCAAAGCATTTCTCTACCCGAAGCAGGGATACGTCCCTAAGGTACCGACCGTTGTTCCGAGACCTATTGTTCTGCAGGCTTTCTGTCCTCCCCCGTTTGCATCGTCGGACCAGGAAAAGTCTAACCTCTTGTGCCCGGTGCGAGCATTGGACACTTACGTTCATCGGACTTCTTCTTTTCGGAAATCCGATCAGCTGTTTGTTTGTTTCGGGTCACCTAAGATAGGTCTTCCTGCCACTAAACAGACACTTAGTAAGTGGATAGTTGGGGCTATCCTTCTTGCCTATGAGTCTTCTGACCTACCGTGCCCTTTGGGGGTCAGAGCTCATTCTACTAGGAGTATGGTGGCCTCTAGAGCCTTATTATCTGGGGCCTCTCTTCAGGATGTTTGTGATGCGGCAGGCTGGTCCTCGCCACTCACATTCGTCAGGTTTTATAGCCTAGACCTGGACGCTACTCCCGGGTCTCAGGTTTTTAATTCTAGAGGCGTTGGGTTTTCTGTCTGACACTCAGGCACTTGTAATATGGCGGTTTGGGTATTCTCGTTCCCAAAGCGTTATCGACGCATCGTCTCTCCCTCGATGGGGAACGTCTCGGTTACGTCTGTAACCTCGGTTCCCCGAGAAGGGAACGAGACGATGCGTCTCCCTGCCATACTTCCTTCATTCCTGTGATCGACTTGCTTCGGCACTGTCGAAGCTAACACCGGTTGCTCCGGTTGGGGTTTTTATCAATTCCTGGTCGTGACGTCACTCCTGACGCTCACTCTCGCCATTGGACTAGTTGACATGGATGCTTCAGACGCACTCACGCAGAATGCGTTCCCAAAGCGTTATCGACGCATCGTCTCGTTCCCTTCTCGGGGAACCGAGGTTACAGACGTAACCGAGACGTTTTGTGTTGTTTCCATTAACATATATTCACTTATGTGCTGATTTCCAACAAAATACAGAAATCTGATGCAATTGTACTTACACAAATATGGTCTTTTATCACAGGGACGGCTCCATGTTTTAAAAGCAAATAATGTGTAAATCCAGCGTTGACTTGTGCCTTGTTTATAAAACATTTGTCACTCAAATGACCAGAACACACAAATGCACTTGATACACTCCGTTGATGCCCCGGAAAACAAACTGCATCCACTGTTCATGTAACGCTGGGTTCTTGTGGAAGCTGAATACTGTAAACTTTCCCTTACGTCCAAAAATGCACTTATTTGTAGGCATTCTCGAACAAATCCTATGCAGCGCTGCCGATGATTTTGAAGTGTGTTTCCCGGGAGAAATGCTCATATACTGTAAATACTTCCGTTCTCATTTATGTCATTGGAGCCAAAAAAACAAAAAACAGCCGAAACTTGTACCAACCCAGAAGTAAGATTTTTGGCACAGAAATTCTCAGTCATTCTTCTAAATTATTTTTTTTTACAACTTTGGCCATGTTTAGCATGAGAATCCATCTCTTTAACACTGTGAACAACTCTGAATACACAAAACATTATTGTACGCCCCCTGTATATGCGTTTATGTTCGTGCAAATCATTCATGATCCAGCCTCACCTACAGAAGCAGTGAGTATAATGTATTTTAATGAATCCTAATAATGTGCTAATTAGCAAGTTTCAGTATGAATGTGGCTAAAATAAACAGTCTCTCAGAGAGCAGATGGAAGAGAGGGGTGGGGTCAGCAGAGCTCATTAGCATTAAAGGAGAATGCCACAAACCAGCGTGTTTTGAAAAGAGCTGTTTTTTTATAGGGTCAAAAATTTTTTTTTTTTTTTTACACTACCAGTGAGAAATTTTAAACAAACTATGTTACAGACTTTTCATTAAGAGCCTAAGGAATCATATCAACTTTTGGGAAATAGGCATTATATGACCCCTTTAACCCAAGCTAAAGAAAAGTAATGTGCAGTTGATCAGATATAACTGCATTACAAGTTTATGAGACGGATTATTGATTATTTGAATGCTTGGCTAAAGAGACATTATCAGGAAGGCTATTCAAGAGTTTGGGAGCCAAATGTGAAAAAACTTTATCTCCTTTGGTGGACTTTCAATCCTAGGTACTACCAAAAGTCCAGAGTTTAGTGTCCTTAGGGAGCAGGGTGGATTGTAGCATGGTAGAAGACTAGTTAGGTATGTAGGAGCTAAACCATTAGGGCAAAACCATTGGATGAATGCTGTTTTTGTAACATGGAAAACATGTTTTTCAAAAGACAAGTTGCTCCCTAAAATAATACTTAGATTATTGACTGTAGAGGAAGTAACAATACATGTGTCTAGTTGCAAATTGTAATACAAGTGATTCTGTGTACAGTTTTTTGGTCCAATAAGTAATATCTCTGCCTTATCCAAATTTAATAGTAAAAAGTACAGTAATTGATCATCCAATCTTTACATTTTTTTAACACACTCTGTTAGCTTAGATAATTTTTAAGTCTCGTTGAGATATATAGTTGAGTATCATCAGCATAGCAGTGGAAACGAATCCCACATTTTCTAATAATATTACCAAGAGGCAACTATGAAGGTATTTTTGGTGCAAAACAACAGTGGAATTTGTAGTTGTAGAGAATAGCCACACGTGTACCAGTAAATTTGAAGTCTCTGACAAAAGTTGCAGAAATGTTTTCCTCTTCCACAAACACAACACAATAGCTACAACTTCTCGAATCCTTCACTACAGGTGCACAAATCCTATTCTACGTATCACAAATCAAGCAACTCGTACACTCATGTGTTTTGCTACTATTGCTGCAGTGAATATGGTTCAAAACACATTCACACACCTGCATTAAAAAAGTCATGGACAAATTTTGTGCCTCTGCAAATTAGTATGTGAATTCTTGCAATGAGATTTACACACTTGTAGAATGTTTTCTTACATATATATATATTTTTCCTTTGATGATTTTTCTAGCACAAACACAAGTGCATAACGACAATGGCCTGGATCTGCTGCCACGAGTCTCAGAGCTGTTTTTCACTGGCAAATTACAAGTTTTGCACGCTCTCCCTTTTGCAATACCTGTATAGTTTTGTAATTAATCTATGAGTATGTCATGATCTATGTTGTTGAATGCAGCACTAAGCTCTAGGAAAACTAGCAATGAGATGCAGCCTTGATCTGATGCAAGAAGCAAGTCAAATGTAATTTTAACAAGTGCAGTTTATGTGCTATGGTGGGGCCTGAAACCTGACTGAAATTCTACATAGAGATGTTTTTTTTTTTTTTGCAGTAAAGAGCACAGTTATGCAGACACAACTTTTTCAAAATTTTTTGACATGAACGGAAGATTTAAAATGGGTCTGTAATTTGCCCGTTCACTAGGATCTAGTTGTGGTTTCTTAATAAGAGGCTTAATAACTGCCAGCTTGCATGGTATTGGGACATGACCTAGAGATAACGACTTAAGTTAATAATATAGAGAAATGTTTTTTCTGCTACAGGTGTCAACTCTTTCAGTAATTTAGTGTGTGAAGAAGTTAATAAACGTTGTTGGTTTAGATGCAGTGATGAGTTTATTTAGCCCTTCCTGTCCTATAATCGTAAAGCACTGCAGTTTCTCTTTGGGTGCGATGGATGAAACTGAAGTATTAGATGTTGTAGAATCTACATTTGTTATTGTATTTCTGATGTTATCTATTTTATCAGTAAAGAAATTCATAAAGTCATTATTATTAAACTGTGAGGTTGTCGCCCAGGGCCTGGCTCACCTCTTCTGCTTCTGGTGCACCCAGAGTCCAAGGTGGTGGGAGTGTTAGCGGCTATACTTACTATACTATACTTACCCCGGACTTGTGAGTGTCAGCCAGGGAAGTTTCCAGCGTGGCTTTACCCTCTGTCAGCTGTGCCTGCTTCTCCACGGCCTCCAGCTTGTGCTGCACCGAATGCAGTTAGAATGTGTCCTCATCTGCTCTCAAAGGTAGACACACATCCACCATTAAAGCAAGTAACAGTGAGTAAAAGTGGCAACCACATTGGTGATGCTAACAGGCTATAAGCTAATAGCATACTCGGGAAATCAAAATAAAACTACTGATTACAAGGCACTCAGATTGTTTTTGTTGTAGAATACAATAAAGGATATATTCACACGTTATAGAAACCACAATTTTGGTAAATTGAATTTATATTAGGATAAAAAATAGACAATAAAGAATTAACTTGATGGAGATCAGACTCGAAACACACAGCAAATCCAATTCTCTAGTCTGATTAATATAATTGCACACCATATTTCATTTGAGAGCTGCAGCATATTTTCAGCGAATAAAGACAATCAAATCTATCATATCATATGGATATAAGAATTAAGCAGACTTCATATTCGACTGCATTTATGATGAGTTTTTTTTTATTTTTGTCATTCTTTAAGGTTGAGAGCCCAATTCTTTTTAATTAAACAGAAAAGGTTCACAGGGTATTTTTTTTTTTTTTTTTTACTACATATGGACAAATGCCAAATTAAAGAATAAGGCCAGAAAACAGGCATTACACTTCTTACTCAACAGTAATATCCCAATATCACAACTTTCACCAACAAATAACTTACTTGAACACCCATTTCACATATCTGCATAGTCTTTTTGAGTAATTTAACCCAATCTTGCATAAACTCACCCAGCTACAAAACATTGCAGCACCACACTATGTGCTTGCAAGCATTAAGAATTGGTTGACGAAGGTTGCTGGATCAGTCAAACAGCAGTACATGCTAACAATTTTGACCTGTCACTCTGGTAATGGGCTTTACTCATAATGAAAGTTTAAAACTTCACTGAAGTCTGTTAAAGAGGTTATAAACAATCTCCTATAAATTTGGCATGTGTGAAAAAAAAAAAAAAAAAACCTTAAGGAATGCAATAAGCAAATGTTATTTTTAAACCGATTTCTCTTTGCACAATTTAATTAGCTCAATTAAAGGTGACAGCACTTCCACTCAGTAAACAGCTATGTCACAGAGAGCACAGAAACAGATGTCATCGATTCATTTTCTGTGTCACAGTCTCATACAATCTGACAAGGAATCGGTGACTGTTGGCCTCTTTTTATGTCTTGTAGATATTTGCCAAAGCTCAAGAGAAAAGCCAGGGCTGAGAGTGAGAAAGTGTGCATCTATTCTAGGCTTGTGAATTTAAGTGTTTAAGAGGTTGTGGTGTGACAGGAGTCATGCTGTGCTGGGATTAATCAGGAAAGAGAGGAAGTGTTAGAACAACTCACTTGTGTTCTTTCATATATGAGGGAGATTGACCTGGGTCTCACATACAGAGTTTAATGAACATCACTCAAAGTATAATGACTTAGAGAATTTCTGTTGCAGAAAAGTTGCAGACTTCCTAACAGATAAATTATTATTAGCATGCAATAATATAAATATACCTGTTTTACCTAATTATACCTATTATATAATCCAAAATCTAAAGGACAGTTCACACAAAAAAGAAATTCACTGGTTTACTCGCCCTCATGTTCTTGCAAACCCATAAGACGTCTGTTCATCTCCAGATCAAAAATTTCAATATTTTAATATTCTCTCATAATTTTTGTCTGTCAAATGAGAGACCACACAACCAAAACTTGGATACATCAAAAATTAATCAAGGGATTGTAAAAGTAATCCACGCATGAATCCAGCGATGACATCCAAGTCTTACGAAGACACACAATTGCTTTATATGATGAACAGATTTCATTCAGGCTTTAAATTCACTCTTAATTCAAATGTATTAACATACATAGACTTTTTATGTTTTATATGTTTACAAATAAGCTACATATACTATAATTATAAAAAAGGGGGTTTAATTTTCAATGAAATTTATTATCACATTATTAGCATCTTATAAACTCTAGTAAATTGGATAACTGATTTTGGTTTTAGTATATGTAATAAAGTATATATAATATTTTTTAAACTTGACATATGTTTTAATATCTAACATCAGAAATAATATTGTTAACATTCCCCCTCTGTCAAAACAAACAAACAAAGAAAGAAACAAACAAACATTAAATTATGGTCCCACAGGTCGTTTTTAACTATGGGCATATATCAAGTTAATTGCCAGTCAGGTGACAAAGCCTTGTAGATTCCTCCACTCAACTGTATGAACATAATTTTAATTAGAGATTGTACAGCATAAATTATGAAAGTGGATATAAAAACGTCTTGACCTCTGATAACAAAAAATATTCTCAAGAACTGCCAACCAATGATTTGATTTTAATCATTTTATTTCAACTGATGAATAAGGTCAAATGTCCAAATCACAGGTTCCTCAGTTAAGACTGTAAACTGTAAATCGCTCTGATGTGCATGTGACTGATATGCATTATTTAGTCAACCATGATTCATTTGTTTTGATGCAAAGCGTGTGATAGTGTCTAATAAACAGGACTAACGCAGTCTCATTGGCTCATTTTTTTAGTGTTAGTTTTTTTTTTCCCTCTCTGTTGTAGTTGCAGGTTTATTGAATTGCAGCGTAATAAGGGTTGTGACTAATGTTTCACAGGATTCATCCCCAAGAGCTCCACATAGTAAAAGCAACACTATACCAGGTGAGCAACCGAGCAAGTTTACTATGTCCAAAAAGCTATACATATGGAGCTAGTTATGTGATTTAAAGATTTAAGTATTTGCTAACAAAGCATGCTCTGAGGTAGAAGTCTTGAGGTCATAACATAGCATTGTGCAAAGAATCACAAGAAAATGTGTCTTTATTTTTTGATAATTTGCCCAGTAATCATAATTTGTGTGAAAAGGAATCAAATTAGTTGCCATTGTATTAATTTTAGTTTCAATTTCAGACATAAACTTCAGTGAAATATATGCATAGGTACTTTTTTTTGCCAAAAATGCGGGCAGCGTCACGTACCTGTATTTCTAATGAGACTGGGTTGAAACAGCCAGTAGTATTCGACTGGTCGCACGATTTCAACATGAGACAACCTGCTTTATTTAAATTAAATCAACTTTTATTAGACTACTGATATGTTGGATTAATCTTATTGAGTGCATCTTTAACTATTCTACTTAGTTCAAAAAGACATTTAGCAGAAATTAGAGGACATGCAAAAGCCAGATGTGTATTCTACTGTATCTGGTTTAAAGACAAAAGAGATGTATTTCTCTCTGATTTGTGTTTGATGGTATGAGTATATCAACAAAATATGATATGCTTAGTGTCACAGAAATAAGGACAGCACAGTGAGAGAATAATATCCCTGGTGGGATGTCATAGCAACATCCCAAAAAGAATTCGTAACCTTTTGTGACAAAACCAGTGGTGGGATTAACACATTTACAATATCATGTCAAAGTTAAATATACCACTGTCGTCTAGAGCTTGACTAAATGTGGACAGAAGAAACACAAGGGAGACGGTAGGAGATGATGATCGGTGCTCGCATGGTTTTCAAACACACACACACACACACACACACACACACACACACACACACACACACACACACACACACACACACACACACACACACACACACGCACACACACACAGACACACACACACACACACACAGAGTTACAGGAGTCATTCCAGTCTGCTTCTCTCCACTGGAGAGAGATATGTGAGGTAATGGAGCACAGTGAGGACTCTGGAGCAGTATCCTGATCCCAGTGAGGGGCCGATGAATGTCAGAGGAGGCCAGCATTTAGCATCAGCAGGCCTCAGACTTGTGGAAAGGCTTCTGTTGAGGAAACAGAGGGGGTTGATATTTGTCAGCTTGGCTGTGGTTTCTCACCCCACAGGTTGCCTGTAGTTTGAGGGAGGCAAGTGCATAATCCCCAAAGATCTGATAGGACTTCTATAGCAGGGGCATTTTGCCTGGCGAGTCCTCCTCTAAAATGTTGAGATGAAAAAGTAATTGATCGTATAAAAATATAACTTAAAATGTTATGAAATATGAGATCAAATAATACTTTTTTGTCCTACAGCGAACGCTCGACTGATCACTAAGCCTATATGACAGCAAGCATCATTACACTTGTGCTATTTACTGAGCATTTGTTGACCTAATGGTTCAAAAGGATAATAATAATATTAGCTGAACAACATGTGGGAATAAAATATTCACAAAAACGGCTAATTCCTGTATTATTGTAGTTTGTCATTTTTATTCAAAGTTAAAAATGTTTACTTATAGAACATACATTTGGCATTTAAACCCTTTTAAAAATCAAATGCAATCGGCATTTACACTAAACTAATAATGCAATAAGGGATTTTGATGTCTCGTTTCAGGAGATACCCATACAGTATGCTTCTGTTCTATAGGATACACAGGTTGTCTATAGCTAAATAATCGTTGAGCTCACTGTCAAACTCGGCATGTTGACAAAACTCAGTGGTGGTATTGATGTCATCATTGAAGATCCTATTTCTCAGATTACTATCTTGTCAATGTGCTGAGTAGTTTTATAAATGATGTTTTGGACAAATGTACAATCCTCTAAAAACTTGTAATATATTCAATACATTCTTTAAGTTGTTTTTGAATATGAACTAAAAAGATTTGTTTTGCTGGCTCATACTTGTCCCCAAAGTTTTTTTTTTTTTTTTTTTTGGCAGCCAATAATTCACTGGGGGAAGAAAAATGCAGTTGCCACAATGTTTATCTTCAGTAAAAGTGAACCTATATACTGTATAATTTAGTATGAGTTTTCTTTAACCTTGCAAAGTTTAATTTATGGTTTCCAAGGTTGAGGACATGTCATGCAGCCTGTCCATGTTGGCATCTGTCTGTTTTGGCTACTCCTACCAAGTGACAAATGAATATTTGCCAAAATTCAACAAAGTCAACATGACATAGAAAGCATTTCCTCCGTCCTTTTAAAAGCTGATAAGACTATTTTTTTTCTGTCCTATCTATTTGGGAGCAGTTTATTATTTTCATTTAGCATATGTTTTTTCCCCCTGGTGCTGTGTCTGAGATCCCCTGTCTTATTTTTAGGTCATAACCAGTATATTAAAATATCTAGAGTCTTCATCTTACATAGTCTTATCTCATTTTAAGCGTACCAATCAAAGTTATTATTCACTTTATTTCTTTTTATGGCAGTTGTATGCCTTTATTTGAAAGTCAACGTGGAGATAGACAGGAAACATGAAAGAAGAAATGACATGGAGCAAATAATCTGGCAAGCTGAACCTGAGATTCGAACCAGTGGCTCAGTGCCCTAAATAATCTTTACATGTAAAACTTTTAAAGAGAGACAAAAAGACTGAGCACACCTTTACAAGTCGGTATCTGTGACATTCTGAAATGAACTTCTGTTGTAAACAACCTGCGACATATGAGACAATCTCAGGTGTTTTATTTCATTTTTTATTGAATTTCACATAGTCTGGATGTTCTTGATCACTCAGCGGACTGAACAAGTGTTTGGCAATATCCCTCTCTTTCTATCTGTGACTGCTCAAAGAAAACACAAGAATGAGCTGAGGTGCGCTGTGACACTAGCTGCTGTGTATATGCTCTTTGGAGGCTGATATTGTTTCATCTGGTCAGTCAAGCATATCGCTTTACTTTACATACATCCCAGGAGTCCTCTACGGCAGCGAAGACTCACACCTGCTGACCGATATTACATATCTATCAAACCAGTCCGAAGGGCCACCACATCATTTTGACAAAAGGAAGAAATCAACACACACCCACACAGGTTCTTTTCTGTCCTAGTGAGGACTTTCCATTGACTTCTGTTGTTGCTATACTGAGCTAACAATATTTTCTACCCTCACAGAAGCCTATTTGCATGCTTGCTTTTTCATGAAGACATTATTTTGTATGTTTATTAAAATATTTTCCTCATGGGAGCCATTGTGATCCCCTCAGTGTAGGTGATTTTAGGTTTTACTATCCTCATGGGAGCATTTTGTTCAAATGCAGGCAAAAACAGACTCGCACATCCATACATATTACCCTGGGTTACACACTTATACTTGCTTTGAATTCTTATTTGATGGTAAGTGAATATGCACCTGGATAAAAAAAAACAAAAAACATCTAAACATTAGGAAATCATTAAAAAATCCATATTTATGTAATTGGAAAAGTATCTACCGTTTTTTTCTAAATCAAACAAAATGTATTCAGTCTTTTTTCCCCCAAAGCTAGCACACCTAACTCTCTATAGCCTTACATAACATATTAGACAAAAATAAATGTTTTGCAGAATATTGAAACTTTACATCAGATTTTATGGCCCAGATAGTATTATAAAGTAAGAATATGGAGCTCATAGACACCTCAATTTAACTCAGAGGCACAAACTGTGCAAAAATAGGCAATTTGGTGAATTAGTTGTAATTTATGCGGTTATAAATTAAGACAACATTTTGATAGCAACATTTGCTTGTCATGTAGATCAATCTGATTTTATAACAGTATAGCATACTGTTTGAACATAAATATAAGTTGTCACTGTATATCTCAATTAAATATATTGGTAAGATGATACAGTATTGAAATTCTTAATTTTGTGATTAATGCTCTGACGTTTTAATTGTGCAAAACATAGACCTACATCCTTTATTGTAAAGTTTTCTCTGTCAATAGATCAACAGCAAAAAGACACGTACTCCACAACATTTTAGATTCATAATAAAAGGTATTTTAATTGCTAAAATATGAACTATTAATCCGAGTGTAGAAGGCTTGTAGTTGGTTGCGTACAACAGTTTTTCAGCATAGCATCGATCATGTTGATAATTTAGAAGCCTTAGAAAAACATATTTCAAAGGTTTCAGGTTGATTGACATGACTGGATTCACCTGAGACTTTGTGCAAATTCAGATGTAAAGAAGGCTCTTACCTCAAGATGTATTCTGCAAGTCAGATGGAGAAGGCCTTTAATGCGCCTAATGTATGATGTGAAACAGCTCTGAGATCTGAGGCAGACCACAAGAGGCTGCGTTGTAGACTCCACAGAGGCCTCCGACATACACCTGCTACAATCCTTCAGCAGTCATTGTCCTCACTTTGGAGAGGTTTGTTTGTTCCTTTAGTGTGTAATAACAGCCAGAGACTCCCACAAATATTATTTGTCTTGATGCTCATTATACATCTTCACTACCACCTGAGGGAATGCATTTACATTGCGAGATGAATATTAATGTTGCCATCAGCTTTTAAAGTTCATACAAAAGTTTTCAGCAGGATCATTTGAAATGAGGTTCAGCACAGGACCGATCAATACCAGATGTATGCCCATAACAGTTTGATTAATGTCCCACTTGATGTGATGTCACAACTGTGAAATGACAGTTTTCATAGCCAGACTAATTAAAGGGGTCATGAACTGAGAAATCAAATTTCCCTTGATCTTGTGACATATAAGAAGTAATTTCACTATGAAAAGATCCTGTAAGTTTCATAACTAAAAACGTCTCAGGTTACGAATGTAACCATGGTTCCCTGAGAGGGAACGAGACACTGCGTTCTCTTAGGGGACACTATGGGGAACACCTCGTCGTGACCCGTGTCTGAAGCATACTTTGAAAAACGCCAACGTGTTGGCCGGCGACAGCCTCTGACGTCACTACCGGCGCGACTATAAAGACGCGCCAGTAGGACCCGTCACTTATCTTCTTCGTGAAGCTTGCGTCCGAAGCATGGAAGGGAGCTAGAGGACGCAGTGTCTCATTCCCTCTCAGGGAACCATGGTTACATTCGTAACCTGAAATGTTCCCTATCAAGGTAACTTCGAATTGCGTCCTCTTAGGGGACACTATAGGGAACAGTATACCCACGCAGCCATGCTGAGGGGAGTGCAGGCCAGAATCATGGCAAACACTAAGTACCAACTCTACCATTTCACCGGGAGTCGCCCCTGGAACGGTTCGACGGCTGTCCATGACATTATCCCTTATTGCCAAAGGCCTACGCTACATACCCAACTTACCTGTAGGGCCTCGGCCCGGGGTAGAGCTGAAGGCTTGGAATCACGAAAGATTCCTTTAAAGGGATACGGCTAAGAACCTAGCATTTTCTTTACCAAGTCTTGCCTGTCACACAGGAGCTACCACTAGCTTTCGCACAAACTTGCCGAAAGAGCTCTGTCCCAACAGTTCTCTATTAGAAACATCCTGTTCTAGATAGGTATAAGAGATACCTGGGTGGAGTGGTGCCCAAGATGAATGGGACTTTAACTGACTCAAGAAAGGGTATGAAGCAGCCACGCGAAGCCTTCACCATATAGGATTTTAGAAAGAATGCAGAGTACTAGCGTGTGAACTTACCACAGTGTGGATTTCAGAAAGTGTGCAAAGACTTCACGTGCACACTTACCATAGCATGGATTTACAAAGACTGTTCTAAAGAGGGGCTCTCGTGGCGCTCTGATAGAGCAGCTCGTAGATGGAATGGCCCGGGAGCAGAGCAATTGGAGGAAGGAATGTACAGATGAAGCCTCGGCCACGCCTGGACCATGGCGTCCAGCCCCAGTGGAGCTGGATGAGTCAGAGGAAGCCAGAGGGGATAGTGCGATGCTCTCTCGAGCCGCAAAACTGATCCACCCAAGTCTGGCCAACCTCTCCAACTCTGCTTCATCACCTTGGTGCAAAGGTGTCATTCCCCGAACTTCAGCCCCTGCCTCAGCAGGATGTCTGCTCTCACAGTGCGTCTTAAAAACAGTATGTAGTACTGGAGTGCTCCGATGAAAAAAACGAGAATTCAGTCTCCTATAAGAGGAGGACTCCGAGCTCAGAACAGCATGCTCATAGGCGATCCTTTTTCTTTTAGAAAAGGGCAGCGCTGCTAAACTACCACGAGAATTGCCCACACAGCCCCTCATGTTGAGGGAAGCGATGCTTGGGGTGTATAACAAATACACCCTATTTGAATGAAGCCCAAGGGCTAATCATCTTAAGAAAGGGAACGAAGCGGAGTGCGTAACCCCTACCGTACAGGATTTCAGAAAGTGCGCAGAGTCTTGTGTGCACACTTACAACTTACGTGGATTTCAGACAGTGTGCAAAGTGTTCACATGCACACTGACCACCATGTGTTTTTTTTTGAGAATTACACAGGCTTAGCGTGTGCACTGAAAGGTTCCTAAACATCGCAGAAGCGCTACATCGCCAGCTCCAATTTTCCAAACCGACCAATTTTTATTGTAAATATTAGTAGCGGGTGCAGGACACTATAGTTCATTTATGTAAGTTAGTAAAGCAAAACAAACTGTGACATATTATACCCAAAAATTCTTCATACAGTGGACTACCAGTAAAATATATAAACAATTTTGGACTAAACATTATTCAGACATTTTGACCTGACCATGTTTTTCTGAAGTGTTTTTCTTTAATTGCTAATGCTACCTTTTTACACCACAAACTGAACAAAATTAAGCATTGCTTGGTAATTGGTTGACTTAAATTGGTATAATCTAATTGTGAACTTAAATTTGCTTAAACGTGTAGTATGGAATTTTTTGCCACCAGGGGTCACTCAATCAAAATAATAACATAAGACGTACTTTGATGACGTCGGTAAAGAGCGTAAGGCTCATGGGAGTTGTTGTTCATTGGAACACGCGCCATGTCGCTCCCTATCATTCCTCACTCATTCTAACTTAGTATTTTGACAATCATGTCTTTTCGAATGGAGATATATAGACGGTTTCAACGGCAACAACATAAACAAACGTTACTGCGCATGAGCGCTTTTGTGGACCTAACTCAACTTCCGGTAGACTTCCAAATAGAACCAATAACAACAGCCAAGTCCCTCTAGAGTAGATATTTTTTGATAACAAACAAAATGTTTGCTGCGTGGATCAGGCGGACTTAATGAAAATGCAATTCATCATCTGCCAACAGGAGATGTTTTAAAGCATAGACATAAAGCGCGAGAAATAGAGGTTTCCCCAGTAACAGCTGTAAACGAAGCAAAGCTGGTACGCTCATACGCTGCTATCGGGCATATAACATGCAAGTCTTCCTTCAGAAATACAGCGATATAAAAACACCTGTGCCTCGTTTTGATATTTAAACATAAATGTAAGGAATTATTATTATTATTAAACGTGCGGTATGCAACATTACTCAATGAAGTCTTTTTGAAAAAAGATCAGTTTTAAAATGCTATTTCATGCATACTGAGTTTTTTACACTGTTAAAGAGTTGGATTCCCATGCTAAACATGGACAAAGTTTCAAAAATTAAGTTGTACGTTTGAAGGAGTATTTCTGTTCCAAAAATACTCCTTCCGGTTTGTCACAACTTTCGGAAAGTTTTTTTCGAGTATGGCTCTTTGTGACGTTAGATGGAGCAGAATTTCCTTATATGGGTACTGAGGGCACTAACCAATGAGAGCCGCCACTCAAACTTCCATTTTAGGTGCTCTAGTCTTCCGGTCTCCATAGAAATCCATGTTAAAGTTGGGTAAAATGATAGACTGTATTAACAAATTAACAAAAGATGTTGATCCAGGAACATGTCTTACTTACTATATATATAAGCAGTATTTCAGTGGCGTTCACTTCATCAGCTAAAAAGAACACAAATGTTATGTCTGCCTTTGTCTGTATAGATTGCTGGTCCACTATAAGAAGAGGGGTGTCTTAACATCTCTTTTTTGATCCCTTCCCTGCTGCAACCACCTACTCCAGTCTTCTTTCAAGGTGAGGAGCTCGACTTCTGAAATAAGCCTAGTCTCTTTTCTTCTGAGAAAAAAAGACTCACCATCCACAGCCCCCCCCCCCCCAATTTTTTTTTTTTGTATTGGTGTTTTAAAACACACAGTGCAGTGGAGATATACCCATACACCCTTTGTGTTAACATGGAAACTGCAAAATATACTCACAATCACTGGAAAGGGGAAAAATAACTTTTTACAATAAAAAGATTACCTTAAAAGTCCACATATATTGGCACCAGTTCATACTGCTGTTAACACCTTATCTGAATGGAATGGAATGAGACTGTTTTTCTGAATATTTATTTATGGTTCTGCAGTACCACAAGATGGTTTTGTCTGATTGACATGTAGGTGACTATGCAGTTAGCTGAAAGTGTTTGTTGACTCTTCAAAATTATTCTGTGTTTGTCTACTTACAATGCATGAATAAGCTATGGAAATTGTGCATACACAGAATAACCTGCACAGTAGCATCTATCAAAATAGTGTTTAATTCTTTCATACTGTGCTTCAGTAATTTTTTTTCACGCAGTATTTTATACATTTACAATTATACAAACACACAATGCATATTAAACTATGCTGCTTGTTACTTGATGCAATGTAAATATTTTATATTTACCTGAACACACCAACCATTTTAATAAAAAAACAGTTTTTCTTTGTAAATTTTTGCATTCACACAAATCTCTCCTGTGATGGAAGGATAGTGTAGTAGATGTGTCATAGAGTCTGTATTATCCCACTTATCTGTGTGACATTTCAAGGATGAAAGAGACCCTGCAGTAGACTTTAATAAAAGAAGTATATATCTGCTTCAACAGCTCTGCCTCAATCATAAATGCAGACCAATTTGTCATTTTTTTCAGGGCTCTGGTTATTGGGTCGAGTCCTGTAAGCTAAGACGTGAAATTATTATGAATTAGAATTTGATTATTTAATTTGCTAATGCGGCAAAGGACATGCACAAGGTCTTTCTGTATTAGTAAGCCGTTGTATACTGTAAAATCAATTTTTTAGGTTGAATTCAAATCAATACCAAAGTTGATTTTTAGGAACAAATATTTTAGGTTAGTGTTAGGTTAGGTTAGTGACAAGAAAGTATTACTGTAAATTAGCAGTAGAGTAAAATCAGCCATTTTTAACTTTTAGAATTTTTTACTAATTTAATAACAGATGAATGCATTTCAATGGCTCACACAATACAGTGTGATGTGACCTTAGTGAGATTAGGTGTTATATATGTCTAGTGGTGGAATTGGACTAATCAATGATTTTTTAAGAATTGGACTAATCAATTAATATTTTGGATGTTGATGAACTTCATGTGTCTTGTAAGCATTAATTGCATGAATCCACTTTCTGTTTTAATTATAAGAACTTATTTATTATTACTGTTTGCCTGCATGGATATAAATCTCTAAATCAATCAATCAATCAATCAATCAATCTTTTTAAGCTAATCTGTAAAGTGCATACTTTATGACTCTCAGAAAAATAGAGCGATTTTGTTGCTGTGCCTTTAAGACACCTGAATTGCCTCTTCATATTTAGTTTGAGCAAGTTAAAGGGGGGGGGGGGGTGAAATGCTATTTCATGCGTACTAAGTTTTTTACACTGTTAAAGAGTTGGATTCCCATGCTAAACATGGACAAAGTTTCAAAAATTAAGTTGTACGTTTTGTTCCAAAAATACTCCTTCCGGTTTGTCACAAGTTTCGGAAAGTTTTTTTCAGTATGGATCTGTGTGACCTTAGATGGAGCGGAATTTCCTTATATGGGTCCTAAGGGCACTTCTCCCAGAAGAGCGCGCGCTCCCGTATGGCAGAGCACTGAGAGGCTGAGCACAGGCATTCACTGATCAGAGCGAGAGCGAAATGTCACAAAAGAAGTGTGTTTTTGGTTGCGAGGGCAAGGCAACCCTGCACAGATTACGAAAAAAACAGTGGACGGAGTTTATTTTTACAGAGCATCGATGGAGTTGTGCAAGTGTTTTTGTTTGTTCCCTGCATTTCGAAGATGCTTGTTTTACAAACAAGGCCCAGTTTGACGACGGATTTGCATATTGTTTATTTCTTAAGGATAATGCAGTCCCAACGAAAAAGGGTCACGATCGCGTGTTGGAACTGCATGCGGTGAGTAAAACTGCTTCAAATACCTCTGTGTTGTTAACTTAGCTATCGACGCGTAAGCACATCAAGTAAACCTTGTACACCTTTAAAGAAAAAAAAAAGACGACATAAAGTGGAACTTAGTCATTTTCCAAAACCGCTAAGTGTAACGGAGGCCAGCGAGTTAGTGCTGTGCAGGTAAACCTTGTTAGAGGAGACCCGGGTTCGAGCCCCGCTCGGAGCGAGTGCGAGGAGCATCAGAAAGGACCCGGGAGAGAGGGGTTACATAAGCAAATATATACAGTTTCAGTACATACCACATAGAAACGTCGTTGCTGCTCTCGTTCAGTTTCAGCCTCGGGATCTGATTCTGGATCATAAATAAACGGCTGAATCTGACTGTTAGCCATGGTTTGTTTTGGGTGATGTTTTTTTTTTCCTCAGGGTAATGTCACAACTTCCAAACGCTCTCAACGCAAAAGCCTACTCGTGATTCTTTATCTCCGCCCACACGTCACGCCTCCAGCGGCTTGTATTTTTCCGAAAAAAATCGGCACAGACTATTTTTCTCTTATAAATATAATAAAACTAAAGACTTTTTGGAGATATGAAGGATGCAGTACTACTCTATAGGTATTCAAGATTAACAGGAGATTGAGTGAAAATGAGCATTTCACCCCCCCTTTAAGCTTGTTAAGTTAAGCAAGTTCAACATAGCTTTTAACCACTGTATCCCATCCTTTGCATTTTGACAGGTTGCACTCACAATACAATCCATGATGAAGGGTCTGACATCAGAAAGCTGGTGTGAGCTGTTTTTAAAACCTAATTTTAATGAATGCTCTTGTTTTGAGTTATAAAGGTAACAGTATGTTAGTACATCAAATGTGTTTAATTGAAAAAGAACATATGATTATTCACTGACTCCATATGACCCATTTACCTTTGAATTTAAAGAGGTTATATGACGCTGTTTCAAGAATTCAATTGCAAAGACTAAAGTCTCAAACCTAAAGAGATATTATTTATTAAAGTTAAGACTCGTCCACACCCTCATAAAACACCTTGTTTAAACATGCATTGCAAAGCGCTGCCTTAATGTTCACGCAAAGAAAGAAAGCATAACCTTTGATTCTCGATGTTGCTGCTGGCGCCATGTGGTGGAGTCACTGTTTCATTGTGAAAGTAAAACTACTTTGTTTGGCCTTCCAAAAGAGGACACAACTAGAAATCAGTGGTTAAGTTGTATTCACAACACTTTTCCAGAATGTCTCATCTACTTATAGTAACCCTCATTCACTGAAGGAGGAGGTAGAAGCACAACAGGGGGTAGTGCAGCTTCGAGTGAGCAACCCACTTGACACAGGACCGACCACCACGAAGTGGCGTACTGCCAACACCAAAAGCTTCCAAGAGCATGTTGAACTCGTAGCTCACTGAAGACACTTGGACGGAGCAGAACAACATTATCGATTGGCTCCGAAGCCAAAAGTTGGTATGCATTGCATCTGCTGCCTTATTATACTCACACTGTGATCAGCAACAGCTGGATGCAATAATTGCATGCCAATGTGCATTGGCTTGTTTAGTTTACACTCAAAGTAGATTAGTCTATCGAAGCAATATTCCAATTTGTCTATCACTGACGTGACGTTGAGTGTGACTTAATGAAAAGGAACAGTTTTTCCCAAATATTCAGATGTGTGCAGCACATTTTATGGAGGACTGTTTCCTGATCCTGAGAGAGGAGACTACAATACGAGCTGCTCCGACTCACAGTTTGTAATTACGTTAGTATGTGAAGAATTTATCACTGATGATTCAAACACGATTTCTGAGCAGTGTAGAGCAGTGGTTTTCAACTCTAGTCCTCGCACCCCCCTACTCTGGACATTTTGTATGTTTCTCTAATCACCTCAGACGTTTATTCTATTCGAACATGAGTGCCCTGCAAAGTTGACATCACTGGCTATTCAGCTATGATTCCAGTTCGAGGTGAACGTATATGTTTCATCCAAAGTGCATTGAAGTGTGCGAGACGTGAATTTAAATTGTATCTATTTACAGAGGTCACATGTGTCCGTGTGTGAAGATGTTGTGCAGCTCAAACCCGTGAATGAATGTTCCAAAGTTAGCTAAACTTCCATGTCAATGGGAACACAGTTCGCTTCTCACTTCTAATGAGCTGATTATCTGAATTAGGTGTGTTGACAAAGATATGCATAGCTGGGGGGAATGAGTAATTGAGAACCGCTGGTGTAAAGTTGTGCTTGTTGTTTGTTATTTGTCCTATCAGCAATACAGACATGGTTTTATTGTTTACGTGGCACGATTCAATGCAATACGCAAAATTCATTATAATCCATACTTTACACCAAAAACACAAAATAATGTTATTTTTTTAGCAAAATCATATGACCCCTTTAATGCATAATTCTGAGTTTATTACCCCTTTCAGCATTTTAAGCACATTTTGAGTTTAAATATCCATTTTATTTTTTATTTTCCAACTGCTCATGGAATCTCATACCACCTCTACCAAGCTAATTCCACAGTTGTATTAATAGTAAATGTGATTTGTGTGTGTGTGTGTGTGTGTGTGTTTGGGTAGATACTGTTACCATATACATATTTGGTAAGGGAGGAAAGATATGAAAAGGTTAACTGGTGTTCTTAAGAAATGTCTTTGTTTTCCTTTTTATATGTTGATAAACTTTTATACATAAAAGTCTGTTTTTATTTTATTTTATTTTGCACAATTGTACAGGTACATAAAGATTTACAAAGTTTAGCAACTGGGCTGTTTTCATTATAAGACAAGCCTTTTATTTCAGTGAAAATGAATACAATCAACAATCAACTATTAATGCACATCTCTGCTGTTTGCCAATGAAAGAAAAATACTCTTGAGTAATAAAACTGGCCTGAGGGACAGCAAAATGCAATGGATATTAATGGATGTGCTCATTAAAGGGTTACAACATCCTACTTACTTCACACACACACACATACACACACACACACACACACACACACACACACGCGCACACACACACACACACACACACACACACACACACACACACACACACACACAAACAGTCTAGTTCAGCACTTGAGCCGAGAGATGAAACACCTGTCAGTGTCATCTTCAGGTCAAGTACTGGGCATCTCAGCCTTGTTGTTGAAGACCCCCTTTACATGTATTCTTGTATAGATGGAGGAGACTGTAGAAGCTCAATTTATTTAGAGTTTTAGACATATAATCCAGGTTAATTTAAAATGAACATAAAACATCTCTGAGCATACTTGCAATGCGTATATTTACACTGACCTACATATTATGGTAAAACATGGAATATTTTAATCCACCTACAGTTATACGTACAGAAATACGGTATATATAAACTGTCAGAGGACCTAAGGGATTGCATTGCATATTATTTTATTCCAGGCCTGTGAGCTACTTCGAACCATATTTACAGCTCAGAACTATCAATGGGAATATGTTCTGTCACATGCTGGTCTTGCTAGTAAATATTGAAATGACTGCTTGTTTCCTGGAATAAACACAATAAGAATATCCAGCATAAATATGGATTCCATCTCTCAGGCATTTGAAACTTACAGCAAAGTACCTGAGTGTCAAACGCCTCTGACAGCAAATGTTATGTGCTGCCAGATATTAAAATGAATGAATACTTCACAGCTCAACTGGCTGTTTAGCCATGGGGGAAAATGAATTTGAAATCTGAAATCTGAAAGAGGGTTCAATTTATTTCTTGTCTCGTTAAAAATGAATAGATAAACTAATGCCAAAAATACAAATGAATAGAATTAATATTTTGCCATCTCTGGTGTGGTTTTTAAATGTTAATTATTATTAATATTATTAAAAAAAAAAATTATAAGATGACAAAAAAATCAACAAAGGGATTTTTTTCTTTTAGACAAAAATACAAAAAGAAGTAAAACAACAAAGAGAATCTAACATTCTTAATTTTAGACTGATTTCACAAAGCTAATTGCTGTTTGACAACAAAAGTACTCTTTGAAGCCTGTATGTGATTTTCCAATTTCACTTTTCTCTGGTTAGGTGCACTTTTAGTTGTACGCCTTCCTGCTGGGGTCCCAGGACACAATATAGCTCCCTGTAATTGATTCACTGTGTTAATGCTGAAGCTTAGAGATAAACAGGAGCTCTTGTGGACATCCTTGTCCAAGCTGGAAACAATTTAGGACTTCCAACAATGTGTGTCCCACACCGTAGTAGTGGGAGAATCGACTTGGTATTGATATACAACTCTTCTCATTGAAGCCAGGAGAAAAATCTACAGCGGCAGGCCTGTGGGAGAAACTTTTGAAGCAAGATTGATGCACACCATGTTAACAATCCATGTTAATTCCAGTCCTGTTACTCCACAGATCAGTAATTATCTTGTATTGAAAGCTTTTGGAGTGCTCAAATCCCCATGTAGCCATGGAAGTCTTCTCACTGCATTATTGAACACTCTTTTCCAGTTCACAAAATAACAGTTTTTACTAGTTGTGCATTAAACATCTTTGTATGCTGTTGTCATATTACATAAATAATACACAGTGATCTTATTTTTAAAATAAGATTTTTTTTTTTTATAGTTAAAGCTGAAGACCTGTCTGTCTGTACAACCTGAGTAATCAAATACTTTCAAAGACTCTCATCTTCTACAATTGGTCAGACAGACAGATAGTCCTGCTCCAAACTCATGCTATTCGTCTTATGCGCCACAGATACAAATGCACTGCCATCTTTAGAATTTTGTTATAAAACTTCCCATTTCTGTGTCATGATTCTGCCCTCGTGTCCTTGATTTTTCCTAGTCTTGAGGCAGGATCATGACAGTCCCGTGTTTTGTGTACAAGCGCATGGCCTTGTCTTTGGGCCATGTGCTTGTGTTGTCTCGTTCCCTTGCCCCGCCCCCCTTGTTATCCTAGTCGTGTCGTGATTGTCCTATCTGTAACACCTGTCGTGTCTTAATTGTTCCCCCTATTTAGATCTCCTAGTGTGCTCTGTCCTGCGTCGGTTCATTGTGTTTCTCAGATGTGTTCTACTTATGTGATCGTGTGTGAGATTGTGCTGTACCCTCTGAAGTCCTTGTATTACCGTGAGTGTTTGTAGTTAGTGTCAAGAGTTTGTTTGTCTTATCAATCCTGCCCTGTTAAGTTGTTTAGTTCCTGCCCTAGCTGTTGTTTTCCCCCTCGTGGGTTTTGTTTTCCCCTTTTTGTAATAAACCCTTTGTTTGAGAATCCCTGTCTGCACCTGAGTTCCTCCCTTACCAAAACCCTGACAGAATGAACCGACCACCAAGGAACTCAGCAGACAGGAGGCAATGCTGGATGGCATCAGCCAGCCAGCGAGATTGTTTTGAGGGCTCTCGCCTTGTGGTGTTCCGGGGGACCAGGGGAGGTCGTTCTGGAGTGAGCGGGCGAGAGGAGGAGCCCCAGAGGTCCCCACCTACCCAGCTGCCGGCGATCCCGGAGGGTCGTGTCCTGGCCGTGGCAACCCTGGGGGGTCAGGCAAGCCCCTCCCAGAGTCCTGAGGTGCCCTCCTCAGCCAGCAGTCTCCCCATGAAACGAGGGAGACGGTTTTCATGGGAGTCGGCTTCAGAGTCTTCGGCGTCCGAGTCTGCCCTGTCCGAGACCAAACTCCCCCAACCCGCCTCTGACCCAGCTGTAGCCTCTGCACCGCGCCCGAGGAGGAAGAGGAAGAAGGGGCCTGCCGGTCCTGTGACCCTGTCTCCTCCCGAGCCAGCAGCGGTGAGCGTGCCCGTGCCAGCAGCGGAGAGAGCTGGCGTGCCCGTGCCAGCAGCGGTGAGCGCTGGCGTGCCCGTGCCAGCAGCGGAGAGAGCTGGCGTGCCCGAGCCAGCAGCGGTGGGCGTGCCCGAGCCAGCAGCGGTGAGCGTGCCCGAGCCAGCAACAGTGAGTGTGCCCGAGCCGGCAAAGAAGAGAGCTGCAGTCGTGAGAGCGGAGGAGAGAGCCGCGGCCGACTCTGCAGCAAAGACTCTTGTACAGTCGGTCTCATCCCATAAGGAGCTGCCTATTATCCTAGCTGCTAAAGCTTTTTCTGATTATTTGTCCCGTCTTGTCCAAATTTTAGAAGTCCCCGTCAGTCCTGTTTTGTCCCCTGACCCTGTCCCCAGAAGTCCTAAGTGTCCAGCCGTTGTCTACCCGTGTCCTGTTGATGTGGCCCCGTGTCCTGTTGATGTGGCCCCGTGTCCCGTTGATGTGGCCCCGTGTCCCGTTGATGTGGCCCCGTGTCCCGTTGATGTGGCCCCGTGTCCCGTTGATGTGGCCCCGTGTCCCGTTGATGTGGCCCCGTGTCCAGTAGATGTTGTATCCCCGTGTCCAGTAGATGTTGTATCCCCGTGTCCAGTAGATGTTGTCTCCCCGTGCCCTGTAGATGTTGTCTCCCCGTGCCCTGTAGATGTTGTCTCCCCGTGCCCTGTAGATGTTGTCTCCCCGTGCCCTGTAGATGTAGTCGCCCCTCGTCCTGTAGATGTAGTCGCCCCTCGTCCTGTAGATGTAGTCGCCCCTCGTCCTGTAGATGTAGTCGCCCCTCGTCCTGTGTCTGCTCCTGTCAGTTATCCCGAGAACCCTCCCCGCCCCTCACCACCCAGACCTGCCCGTACCCCCCGTCGTCAGCCTTCGTCCTGTCCTCCTAGGATTCCTACCCCACCCACCCGCCCTGGTCTGTCCCCCATGAACTTTGTGGTCCCGCCCCCTCCCCTTCCCTGTTTGTTTTTTTTGATTTGTCACCCCAACCCTGCCGTTGTGTACTCATGTTTGCCTTTGTTGTTATTTGTCATGTCCTGTTGGTTTGTGTCTGTGTCCCAGTCTGTCATGTCAGTCGTGTCCCGTGTTTGATGTTCCCTTGAGGAGCGTCTGGAAGCCGCTCCTTAAGGGAGGGGTTCTGTCATGATTCTGCCCTCGTGTCCTTGATTTTTCCTAGTCTTGAGGCAGGATCATGACAGACCCGTGTTTTGTGTACAAGCGCATGGCCTTGTCTTTGGGCCATGTGCTTGTGTTGTCTCGTTCCCTTGCCCCGCCCCCCTTGTTATCCTAGTCGTGTCGTGATTGTCCTATCTGTAACACCTGTCGTGTCTTAATTGTTCCCCCTATTTAGATCTCCTAGTGTGCTCTGTCCTGCGTCGGTTCATTGTGTTTCTCAGATGTGTTCTACTTATGTGATCGTGTGTGAGATTGTGCTGTACCCTCTGAAGTCCTTGTATTACCGTGAGTGTTTGTAGTTAGTGTCAAGAGTTTGTTTGTCTTATCAATCCTGCCCTGTTAAGTTGTTTAGTTCCTGCCCTAGCTGTTGTTTTCCCCCTCGTGGGTTTTGTTTTCCCCTTTTTGTAATAAACCCTTTGTTTGAGAATCCCTGTCTGCACCTGAGTTCCTCCCTTACCAAAACCCTGACATTCTGTGGCATTGCTAATGATGAGTTATTAGTTGCTTAAAAGTAAATAAACTTAGTGTATGAAACGCCAAGTGACAAAGTCATTAAACATAACACTTTATTACCCATACAGACAAGTCCTTGATACATTCACACATTGCATTAAAGTTAAAATGAGCAGATATTCACATCTCAAAACAAGAAAGAACTACTGCTTTCAAACGTATACATGTGAAAATATTTGTTTAGTCTAATTCTAGTCTAGACAATTTTAATTACATCAAGCACTTCAAAAATATGGGGTGAAAAATAAGTTAAAAAGGTACAAGACTATTCTCCTTGAATGTTATGAAATTTCATGTAGAATAATATGAGGTATCACAGCTTGAAATTTCATGTCATTAACATATTTTACACATTTCCAGATCCCAGGCCACTGAAAAAGTGGGCAGGCATGTTTCACTTATATTTTGAGTTGCGTCTCTAGTGCATTTTGCATATGGTCATCAATGGTACAGTATGAGGCGTTTCTAGTCATGTACAGCTTTCCATACCAGTCTCTTATGAGGTTCAGTGTCTTCTTGGAATAGAGCTACTGTGTACTTTTCCATCCTTCTCTATCACCTCAGCTTGTCCTGTGAGGAAAAGGTTTTAATTACTTCCCTCAGTAGTTAATAGGATGAGGCTTGGTTTGATTGCAAGGTGTCACTTCCAGAGTTCTCTCTCTATGTGAGATCTGAGTCTAGTTGTTGTTCTCTGAGGCTCTTTGCCCCCAGACTCAATAAAGACAAACAGGCATACTCACATACACACACACAAGTTAAAGCATATTCAATGACATAACATCCACTCATTAAAAATAATTAGGCTTATTAGAATTTTAGCCTGTTATTTTCATCTTAGCAACTCCAGCCAAAGAGGTGTGATGATATTCAACACTCAAAGACTAAAATTAGAATTAAGGACCTGGAGTGCATTTGATAAATTATAATTTTTCCCAAACTTGTAGCAAGAAGTACATTATAAGATATTTGTGTGCCTTCATATGGCATTAGATTTATTACTATACGGTAAACTCTTAACAATGTTATGAAATAACAGGCAAAATGTAAGGTAACAAGGAAATAACAAGGCTATGAATGGAGCAGCTTGTGAAAAATGCTTTTATCACCTTAATAGTATTTTCTTATGTTGAATTGGCCAATTACTGGCTCAGGTGTTTTTATTTTTATTTATTTTTTACAGTGAGGTCACATATTTGTTAACATTAGTAAATCTGGTCACAATTTTGAGTTTTGCCTCAAACATGTACTTATTGATAGTTATTAAGAAGAGATAGAATATGTGGATATGTGGTAGGATTAAGGGATTTAGAATATTGTCATGCAAACTAAGGCATACATTTTTGCTTTATAAGTATGAATAAACAGCCAATATGCTAGTAATATGCATGCTAATGAGCAACTACTTAATAGTCAGAACTATTCGCCAAACTAAAGTCTTACCTTATAAGTGCAGTAGCTAAAATGAATTAATAATGAATAATACATATACTTTAAAGTATGTATTAATCTTTGTTTTTGTTAGTTAGTAACACGTCAGTAAAAACCTGCAATAGTCCACACAAAACCGCACCGAGCTGTCCGTTTCAGGCACCAAAACTATCGGGCTTGCCCAATCACAGTGGGACTCCTCGATCCCCCCATCCCCATCATTGCCTCTAATTCTGTCTGAACCACTTTTTTTTATTGTGTTCAGGTAATCTATATGGCCGGCTGCGAACCACCACGCCCGGCTCCATCTCAATATGGTGCTGAATTAGTATGACCAGGCAGGGGCGGAAACAGGCTTGCGAGAGGCTTGCGGGAACTCGCGCACAGCGAATAAGAGGGGCTCCAGTCATCTGTCCCAATTTTTTGCGTCTTCTTGTACGAATTTAAGAATCATTGTTTTCAACGTGCGATTAAATCGTTCGACCAGACTTTCCTTTTGTGGGAGATAGATGCTGGTACGTACTACTTTAATGCACAACAATTCGTACAATTCGCTTAATGTGTGTGACATAAACGCGGTGCCCTGTTCCATGAGAATCTCTTTTGGGATTCCCACGTACTAACAATTGGGTTGAATCTTCCTTTGTTTGAGCGTCGTGGGTAACTCGATACAACCGGTCCTTAATAATAGAAAAATACGGATAAGAGAGCGTGCGGTCAGGGTGGAGGACCTGCCCATTGATGGAATGGACCTGTTCGAACGCATGTTTAAGCGTCTCATTTTGGGACTGTTTCAGGGGAAAGTCATCGCTACTGGAGAGGTTTAGCCCTGCCAAGCCGCTTGGTTCCCCTGACACCACCCCAACCGGGTCTTAGCAAAGTTTCTCCCACCTGAGCGCTCGCCCCCCCTTCCTGCTGTCTCTTCTCCCCAGAGACATCCACTGTTAAACACCCCAATAACTGTTCAAAAGCTGGCCAATTGGTTCCCAAGATTAGCGGATGCCAGATGCGCGGACTAACGGCCACCTCCACATAATTATTTTGTCCCCTAAATTTGATGGCTATGGCTTTTATGCGGTATTCAACTATATCCCCGTGCACACACATCACCTAAACCATGCGGCCCATATCCAATGCCCCAGATTGTATCAGGATTTGATGGATGGAGGTCTGGTTACAACCTGAATCCACCAAAGCATGATAGGTACCCCTCTTAATACTTACAGGTATTTGGTACAACCCGGCTTGATCGGGGCAGCCTGCAGGTCGTCCGGGATCCAGACTAATGTCCCCATCTCCATGACCAGGCACCGAACCACGAAATTGCCCGGATCCACACAATGCCAGCAGGCTGGCCCAGGAGGCGGTATGAAGCTAGTCGAGTCCCTCTGGGTGCGGTGACCCCATTCCCCTGGCAGGGCCTCGTGACGTGGCTGTCTGCTCAGTCCCCACCCTCTGTGCCAAGACAAAGGGTCGGTGTTGATGTTGTTTGGAGCTGAGGCTGACCCTTTGGAAAATTGCTCGTTTCAAGTCTGCATACACCAGGAGGTTCGGGATAGGCAAGTTGTTGGGCAGCCTTCTGGGCTTCCCCAGACAGCAGCAGGATCACTCGCACTGGCCAGCTGTCTGATGGCCACCCACATGCCTCGGCCGTCCTCTCAAACAGGTCTAGAAACACCTCTGGATCATCTGACGACCCCATCTTCGTGAGAGGCATGTGAGCGGCGGGGCTGGAACTGGGGGAAGCCAACCTCGTCTGAACCTCCCGGTCCAGCAAGCTCCGGAACAGCTCGTGGTCCTCCTGCTGGACTTGCATCATCGCTGGCTGGCTGGCACAGATATATCTGCATCTGTACGATCACTTGTGGACATACTTTAAAAATTCAGAGAAAGCATTTCATTCTTAGAAAGAAATTGCAACGAAACTTGGTGTCAACAAACCGCAATTCAGCAAAAACCAACTTCAGATGCAAGTCTTCCAAAGCCATGAAAATAATGAAAGCAAAGTGCCAAATACACTGTGTTTCAAATAAATGTTACACCGTACTGCTGCTGCTGTAGTTGTTTTTTCAATAAGCAAATTTAAAGGGTAGGCCCTATACAATAAATGGAATGCTGAACATATAATAATAAACCTTTGTATTTATCAAAAGTAAATCATGATACCACATAAAACTAAAAAAAGGTGAAACAATTTATATAGTTTAATAAAATAAATGAACACTAATAAAATAAAGTAACAAACAGGCTCCAATATGTCAGGAACCTGTCAAGCTAATCACTCTCACCTGGTCACTATCAGCAACCTGATCAAAATTACTATAAAGCACTTACCTCAGCCCCAGTTCTAGGGCAAGCCTCCAACAGGAACAGACCTCATGTTTCCGTCCTCAGCTTGCCTCGCATCCCAAGAACTCCATGACGTAACGTATACGTACCTTTTGAAAAGCTAATCTCTGTGTCCTTGTTCTGCTGTCTCCAGGATTCCCGATCCATCCCAGTCACCTGATTTCCCAATGACCTCCGGTATCTCCTGTGTTCCCATCAAGCTCGCTGGACATTTCCCTGTCCTGCAAAATTAAAAGGGACAAGCATTAGTAATCTGTGATTGTGTGGCATTGACCTATCGTCTATGGACGTACTCACCTGCATTCCGCCTCTCACTGAGTGATCTGCACAGAATCCGCACCTGAAATCACCTTCTACTCACCGTGCACTTATTCTTTCAGAAAAATAAACATTTTGTTGAATTCACCTACCTCTGCTTCCAGCGACTATCCTGACACATTTTTTTTTTTTTTTTCACATTGTGCTAAAGTTTTCAGACTGAGACATTTACACTTCCAATAAAGGACTGATTATGGAAATGGTATGGTTATTTGTATTGCAAACTTGATACTTGACTCTGAACTGCTGCTAATTATTCTTTTGTCTATAATATTCTGACCATTGGGGCCCGTCTCATACCTAGATTGCCTACACTTCATCATTTCATTGTTGTTGTGTTTAGGGCATATGCGTGAGTGTAACAACACATATTTACATTAATCTACACCCCGCCTCTAGCAGCGTGGGGGTGTCTGAATTTTCAAATACAGTATACTGTCGCTCAGCCTTTTCAAACTTTTTTCGCCCCCAAACGAAGAATGAAAACAAACTTAATTTGAAGTATTTGGGACCTTGAGGCTCCATCATGTATCAGTGTTTTGATATCCTCTCTCTTATTGCATTACTTTCATTGCATATTGTTTAATATTCACTTCTTATGGTTATTTAAAATGGTTTTGTACAGCACAGTGGTCAACTCCTGTTGTTTTTTAATTTATACATACATTTTTATTTGATTTTAAATATTTAAAAATGTAATAATTTTTTTTGACAAATTAAAATTTGTTGGCTTTGATTTTGTATTTTATTGCATCACATTTTAAAAATTATTTTGGTTTTCCAAAGTAAAGGACGGTAAACTACAAAAATTTCATGAGATCCAAAGTATTTGGGGGGCCTCCTAAACTTTTCTGGGATGAAGCCAAACAGCGACTGTGCATTTGTGTGAAGGAATTAAACCAAATCGTAAATTCCACCCCTTCTGTCACACAAAGAAGCTCTGTTAGCTCTAAACAAACTTCACCTGCTTCTCAGTTCATTTTGTTTGTACAATTTAACAAAAGACTCATCTGAATCAGAAAATCCTTTCATAGTCCTGTTGTTGCTGATTATTAACCTTCCACTGAACTCTCAATTAATCCACTCGGGGGTCATGTTAAGAAGAGCAGGAGTACAACAGCCCACTGTCGCAGGGCAACCTTACTGCATTCGAACAGCCTGCTAGCAGTCTGCTGGCGACACTCATTGGTATTCTGTGCGGCGGCGAGTGTGTGTGGAGAATTAATTTGTTACATATGTCATGTTTCTCATGCAGTCCTGGCACACATTATGGCTGTGTCTTCTGGGACTACCCTCAAACCATGCTCCGGGGCTGTTTCCACACTCCCAGGAGACATTGGTAGAAAGAAGAGGAAGAATTAAGAAATTAAAATGATGCATGACCCTGGAGGATTAGCAGCCAAGGTCTGGTAGAGCTGCGTCATTGGGAATTATGTACATGAAGAAAAGCAAAAGCAATACACTCTGAAAAATAATCAAAATAGTGCAGGCTAAGCAAGGTAACGCTTTGTCTGATATTGATATGTTGTATACAGATGGACTCTCAGCTCAGGAAGAGAGAAAACAAAATTGAGCAATGATGCAAATACAGCCATCAGCGGAATTTTCTAAAGGCCGAGTGCAGATGAGGTAAAGTAATATTTTTTAAATCTCTTGCGATAATCAGTAAAGCATAAAGAAGGCCACAGCATATATTAAGCTCAAGTGTGTTTCACAAATGCATCCTCAGCCAATTAAGTTCCGATTTGGTGTTTCCAAAACACGTAGTTCCATTGAACAAATTTGTGTGGCTGGATCTACAGCTCGCTTCCTGTGGTTCTAAGCATATTTTCTTGTTAGTATGGCATTTGAACTTAAATAGATCATGCACTTAAGATAAATAGCAAGCTAACATGTAGTACAATCTATATCTTTCATATACAAATTTCATTATACTTCTTTTGAATTTGAAACAATTATTCGTTATTCATTCTGAAGACATTATCTGTGCCTATCCAAATAAGTTAATCGGCTTTGGGCACATCCATACTTTCTTAAGCAGCAAGTCACACAATTGTACAGGAAACACACTCCTTGTCTTCTTAATATCAGGGTAAATGGCTGTATAGGCATATTGCACCACACTATAATGATCCTTCATATTAAAAAAAAGAAAAGGAAGTGTCTGAAAAAGGTCAATGTTTTTCTCAGACATAAGATGATTGAATGTCTCCAGCACAGGCCTAAAATTTCTAAGAATGCTTCTCTTCAGTCTAATTTCTCTGTCTTTCTGTCTGGCGCACTGCTACCCTATCTAGGGTGAGATGAAGTGCTCTAACTCATTAGTGTCACATCTGTTCTCACTGGCTGAGGTGAAAGCTCGTCCTTCTTGGCCACTCCTCTGGGTGATTGACACATTTTGGTTAGCTTGGGTTGATCGATTGCACTTAACTGCAAATCACAATGAGGGCTCGCGAAGAGACTGCTCTGTATTTTGACTCCAGCTCAGTCGGAACACAATGACAGAGTGTGCCTCTGTGATATTGTTTCTGGCCAGCCTCTCCTATACTCCCATCACCCCCTGGGACTCTTTTTAAGTGACATTCCCACAATAAGGCTTCTGATGTCCAACGGCTCTAAAAGAAGAGGATGTCGTTCCCATCAGAATGACCAAGAATCTGCAGGGAATTGATTTTTGACTGAGCACCTAGAGCTGTCCCCTTTTCTTCCTCCTGTATATTTAAATCATTTGGGTCGTTTACTGTAGCAAGAAATAGAAAATAATGCGTAAGAAAAGTTTTGTGGAGCATTAAGGTCACTGTAGTCGGTTTGGTTTATCTTCCCCTAGTTTAACAGCCTTTCAGAGCTCAGCTGGAAAGAAGTTCAGACCTACCTATTAAATATAGGACACATCTACTTATCTACTATATGCCAGATTTCACCTGGAGGGCACCTTGGGTTCTAATATTACATAAAAAACATTATTATCATATTCATCACCGACTAAAAGAATAAGAATACTTTGGTGTGAAAAGTGGACATTATATACATCATAGAAGAATGGATAGAGATTGAATGTGAGTTTGCTTAAAACAATAGCTACTGGTTTACTTTTAAGCAAGATCACACAAGTCAGAGTGCTTGTTCCAAATATTCAGACTAGCAATGGCCAAATTTTAAGTGTGATTTTTATTATACAAAGTTCAGTAAACAAGTAGTTCATATTAAGTATCTTACTTTTTTTAACAATATAATATTGCCAGTTACATGTGTAATTGTGTTCCTTGTCATATATATATATATATATATATATATATATATATATATATATATATATATATATATATATATATATATATATATATATGTGTGTGTAACAAATTACAATTCAAATAGCAATGTCCCTTTCTGCAGTCACTTTTTTAAATTTAATTGGAAAGCAACATTGAACTAATTAATTAATTAATATAACCTATGACTATGAAACATGTTTTGTTTATAAAACATATATAAAATAAATGAATAAATAAAACATATAGACATTATTACTGTACATTTTGATTCAAGATTACCATGAAACCATAAAACATAGTGTGCATTTTTTCCTAGGACTAACCTGCATTGATGAATCACAGAACAGAGTAACAGCAGAAAATTGCATTAAGAAAGTAAATATATAAAGTCGGTTTTGATTTAATGTTACAGCATTACTAAAGCTTTCATCAAGGGTACATGTTTTTAAAAGACAGGAGGAGATCTGAGTAATACTTGACAATGTTTAGAGAGTTGCTGATGTGAAGGTCTTATTAAACATGATATCATTGACCTTTACGTGTGCCAAGACATTTGCTGCGGCAAAACCAAGCAAAGGCCTCAGCGGAGAGAAAGGATGTGCTCAGTGTGGAAGATGTGTACCGTAACGGGGGGTTGTCTTTATATGCCAGGCTGCTGTCACACATAAGTGTTTTTGACCCGTGTCACTTGTATTATGGACTGAAAGTGTTATACCAGACCTTTTTTAGTCCTTTAGTAATTGCTTATTACATGAATAACACTGATTCCTTTTTATAATAATGTGCATCAACAGTTCCTCAATAACGTTGTCCTTTTAATAATGGCTTTGAACTGTCTGAGCTGTCTTACACTGTATCCCATGGAGATCAAGTCAATGAAATGTCTAGGTTTTAGTCACTTCTTCATTTTATCATTATTCATTTCAGCATCTGCATTCTCAGACTTTGCAGACACATTTATAAATTAAAGCTGCAAGCAGCGATGAACGGGCCCTCGCACCCGGGCTCACCGGCAGCGAGTGGCTTTAGTTAATAGGTGAACGGTGAGAAATATGCGTTTAAACTCATAAATATAAGTAGAATATATCAATGTTTATTCCATATATGTGCCAATCTTCCTTTTGCCAGCAGGTGGCGCTATCATTATAGTGGAATATTGGCCTTCAGATGTGTTCAGGGCAGGACTTTTGTCGAACATGTGAGGTTTGGGGAGGATTGGACATTTAATGCCTGAGTTAAAACAACATCCTATTTCATGGCGAAACATCGAAATTTGTCAGGCCGCCATGGACACGCCCTTTAACGAAACCTCAAGATCTTCGCAATTTAAGATCGCAAAAGGCTTTAGATTACACTGACCAAGTTTGGTTTTGATCTGAATAAATCTCTAGGAGGAGTTCATCAAAGTCCAACCCCTGAAAATGGCCAAAACAACACTAATTTTGCAGAGAAAATTCTAAATAACTGACTTCCTGTTGGGATTCGGATTTCGTACCAAGAGACTTTTTCGTAGATATTGGTGTGTTACATGTGTGTACCGATTTTTGTACATGTACGTGAAACATAGCTCGAGGCGCACTCCGTTTAAAGTGTATACGCACTCCGTTGAAATTGTATAGGTGGCGCTATCGAGCCAGTTTGCCACACTCGATGGAATATTGACCTTCAGATCTGTTTAGGCCAGGACCCTTTACACACAAGTGAAGTTTGGGCAAGATTGGACATTTTATGCCTGAGTTATAACATCTTTTAATCCCATGGCGAGACATCGAACTTCATCACGGCGCCATGGACACACCTTTTAACAAAAACTCAAGATCTTCACAACTAAACATCACACAGGTCTTTAGATTAGACTGACCACAAAAAAGACACTGATGTCATAAAATTTCTAGGAGTAGTTTGTCGCAGTGTAAAATATGTAACTTCCTGTTGCCAATAGGTGGCGCTATGACTATAACTGAATATTGGCATGTAGATCTGTTCAGGTCAAGAGTCTTATCCAACATGTGAAGTTTGGGGCAGATTGGACATTGTATGTCTGAGTTACAGCAACTTCCTTTTTCATGGCGAAACATCGAAATTTGTCAGGCCGCCATGGACACGCCCTTTAACGAAACCTCAAGTCCTTCGCAATATATTATCGCAAAGGGCTTTAGATTACATTGACCAAGTTTGGTGTTGATCTGAATAAATCTCTTGGAGGAGTTCGTTAAAGTACAACCCCTGAAAATGGCAAAAACAACACCAATTTTGAAGGGAAAATGCAAAATAACTGACTTCCTGTTGGGATCCGGATTTCGTACCAAGAGACTTTTTTGTAGGTATTGGAGTGTTACATGTGTGTACCAATTTTTGTACATGTACGTGAAACATAGCTCGAGGCGCACTCCGTTGAAAGTGTATAGGTGGCGCTATAGAGCCATTCTGCCACACCCGGTGGAATATTGGCCTGCAGATCTGTTCAGGCCAGGACTCTTATCACACATGTGAAGTTTGGGGAAGATCGGACATTTTATGCCTGAGTTATAACATCTTTTATTCTCATGGCGAGACATCGAACTTCGTCGCGGCGCCATGAACAAGCCATTTAACGAAAACTCAAGATCTTCACAACTGAACATCGCACAGGCCTTTAGATTAGACTGACCACAAAAAAGACATTGATGTCATAAAATTTCTAGGAGTAGTTCGTCGCAGCGTAAAATATGTCCCTTCCTGTTGCCAATAGGTGGCGCTATGAATATAACTGAATATGGGCATGTCAATCTGTTCAGCTTCGCAGTCTCATCAAACATGTGAAGTTTGGGGCAGATTGGTCATTGTATGTCTGAGTTATAGCAACTTCATTTTTCATGGCGAATCATCGAAATTCGCCAGGCCGCCACGGACACGCCCTTCAACGAAAACTCAAGATCTTCGCAATTTAACATCGCAAAGGCCTTTAGATTAGGCATACCAAATTTGGTGATGATTTGAAGAACTCTCTAGGAGGAGTTCGTTAAAATACAACATATGGAAATGACCAAAATTACACAAAATTTGCTCATAATATTAAAAATAACCGACTTCCTGTTGGGTTTAGAATTTCACTCCAAGAGTCTTTTTTGTAGGTATTGGTGTGTTACATATGTGTGCCAATTTTCGTGCATGTACGTGAAACATAGCTGGAAGGCTGTTGATTTTCTTGGTATAGGTGGCGCTGTCGAGCCATTTTGCCACACCCTCTTCTGAATCCTATATCAGACGAAAATTTTCACCAGGTTTGACGCGTGTGCAAAGTTTCATGACTTTTTGAGCATGTTAAAGCCGAAACCTCAAGTCCTTCGCAATATATTATCGCAAAGGGCTTTAGATTACATTGACCAAGTTTGGTGTTGATCTGAATAAATCTCTTGGAGGAGTTCGTTAAAGTACAACCCCTGAAAATGGCAAAACAACACCAATTTTGAAGGGAAAATGCAAAATAACTGACTTCCTGTTGGGATCCGGATTTCGTACCAAGAGACTTTTTTGTAGGTATTGGAGTGTTACATGTGTGTACCAATTTTTGTACATGTACGTGAAACATAGCTC